>NC_087202.1:41435989-41450989 GCF_015104395.2 Macrobrachium nipponense | reverse complement strand
CATTTATACATTTACTTGATTAGTAGTCTTACATTATTTATTTAGTTATGAATCTGTTGTGTTCATTGCCATCATGAGTGATATTCCGGCTACATAATAAAAAAAATTCAGTCATTCCGCAGAACCTCCTTACAATATTTCTCTTCTTCATCCTCCGATGCGAAATGTAGTTATCAACGTGTTTTCTTTCCTAAACTGAGAATCTTCCAGGAGGCTTTTATGTGTCACAGCGGGACTCTTCAGGTACGATTATTTCGCCTTTTGGAAGTAAAGCGGAGTCTATATGGCGCCATCCTATGATGGATCTGTCACGAGGGATAGTCATCCCCCTTGTCAGCTGACAGTGTCACCAGAAACCATTTTCAAGATTTTTCGTTTATTTTCTCCGAGATTCGGGAATATTAATTATAAAGAAGAAGAGAGACTAAAATCGGAGGCTTTCATTACGATTATGTAGAGGAAAATAAAAAAAGTAAAAGCAGTTGATTGTTTTTATGTACAGGGGAAATAAAAAAAAAACACGAGTTAATCACTTATATTGAGATTGAAAATAACATCAGAAGAGTTAATTACAGCCAAGTAGAGGGAAAATATGAAGAAGGCCGAGTTCATTACAACCATGCTGTCTGAAAAATGAATAGCATTTAATCACTTCTATGTAGAGTGAAAATAAAAAAGCAAGAGAGGCTGATTGCACTAGGTAGAGAATATACGTAAAGAAAGTAACTGGGCGTATGTGAAGACAACACAGGGAGATGAATCAATTACTTAAAAGCTCAGAAAGAGAGTAGGTGAAGGTATTACGTTTGTCTATAATTCTAGACATACTCACTGACTCGTGCTTCCATACGTAAAAGAACACAATAATAATAATAATAATAATAATAATAATAAAAGGCCTGTGACTTGTACTTATTTATAAAACCCTTCTAATCATCAGCTGAAGAAGAAGATAGGAGGAGCAATGTCGTGGCAGCCTTTAAGGACGAAATAGTAAGGAGTGAGAGGGAGAAAGAGGCTCTTAAGGCGTGTATGGTTCCCGTACGGAGAAAATAAACTGGCAAGAGAGAGGAGATTACTTTTTTTCCCTTTATCTGAGCGGAACCTAAGGTTAAAAGTAAGCAGAGGGGAGCCGCTATCCTCTTCCCCTCTCGAGAGGGGAAACGACTCGGACTAAGCACGATTTTCCGAAGGCGAGATAAAGGAAATAGCAAGGAGAGAGAGAGAGAGAGAGAGAGAGAGAGAGATACGAAGGGCAGGCGCAAAATAAGAGAGGGGAGGTATGTGAAATGCTTTTTTCTTTTATTTTCTTTTGCTTCGGTCATTTTCCGACGAGCAAGGCTGAAAGGAAAAGGCGAGGCTGGCTAGAATATGAGGATTATTCTTGAGAGATGAGAGGTGAATAGAAGAGCCTGAAGAATGATGAAGGATGCAATAAGATAATAATACCCGGAAGTAATGCAAGGGACAATTCTCCAGCTGCAACCTATTTGGATAAAGCGTCTTCCAGGTAAGGTCTTTGTGTAGTGAAGGAATGCAGTTAGACGAACACTTAGTAAGTTACTGTCTCTTAATATTTCTGTATATGTACAAGCGTTCATAAAAATCTATCTACATAAACACACACACACACACAAATGCATATATATATTATATATATATATATATATATATATATATATATATATATATATATATATATATATATATATATGTGTGTGTGTGTGTGTGTGTGTGTTACATAAAAGAGGGGGATTTGCTATGATATGTATATTTTAAATGATATATGACGTGGTATGCTATGACATTTCTTAGAATGTGGAGAATAATCATTTAACTTCCCTAGAGACAGTGGTCCGAGCGACAAGCCTTGGGAATGCTGACATGTCTTTTTGAGGTGGTGTGATATAGTTTGCTGTCTTAGCAAATCAGTGCCTCGTCCTGTCGCTATGAGAGCTTGATGTAGAGGTGACTTTGAAACTGGACTCAAGCAGTTTATGGGCATGAACATTGAGTGTGAGTTCATACGTATGGGCACGCTTTTCCCCCTACATATTATGAGAATGTAGGGTTATCTTGGGGAATAGGCCATTATAGAAAAGCAGCAGAGCCGGGATGGCTTCTGCAAAGTGTTTTTATATAGTGTTAGTGCATTCTGTGCTGAATGGGTAAGCCTTTTCTTTATTTTGGCCAAAGTGTGGCTGGATTGTGTTTGAATATTTATTTCAGAGATATTCTGTTTATATCATCTTTTGATTATACTCTTGTGCTTACCGGGGTGTTCCCCTGTATTCTAACTGGCGATTCTGGATAGGGGAATTGTTCTGGAGAAATGGGAACCAACTGAATTACTATGGTGTGCTGACTTTGTTGACTGTGCCTAGTGTTATGGCTAAACTAATGTTAGTGTTTGATTAACTACCGAGGGTTATCTGAGTTATTTAGGCTTCTGAGTTTAACATTTCATTTAATCATTCTGTTAAGAATCTGAGTTATTCGGTTAATACTTTGCTTTTAAATAAATGCATATTTTTGTAATTCACGACTCTGATTTGGTGACCTTAGATAATGGAGGGGAAGTGTATCAAGAGAGAGAGAGAAAGATGTATGGAGAGAGAGAGAGAGTGAGCTATTGGGTATCGAGATAGAGAGAGAGAGAGAGAGAGAGAGAGAGAGAGAGGAGAGAGAGAGCGAGATCCGATGAGAGAGATGAAGAAGAGAGAGGGGGGGGATTGAGAGAGAGAGAATGTGTTACCAATTGCCTTTGGCCGTTCTTGTTCCATCGCTCCATTCTAAAAATATGATAACGAGATTAATCATCTCGTTATATATATATATATATATATATATATATATATATATATATATATATATATATATATATAATATCATCATCATCATCATCATCAGCCGTTGCTAGTCCACTGCATGACAAAGGCCTCAGACATGTCCTTCCACTCCCTTCTGTTTATAGTCTTTCTATGCCATTCTATACGGGCAAATTTTCTTAGCTATTTAATCCATCGTCTTCTCTTCCTTCCCCTGCCTCGTTTGCAATTTCTAGGGACCCATTCTGTTATTCTTTTCGTCCATCTGTTATCTGACATTCTCATAATAATCCTGCCCACGCCCATTTCTTTTTCTTACTTGTTAAAATATCCTCTAGTTTAGTTTGCTCTCGTATCCATGTTGCTCTTTTTCTGTTTCTTAGTGTTATTCCCATCATCATTCTTTCTATAGCTCTTTGAGTTGTAACTAAGCTAATGTTCTAAGGTTTTAGTAAGCCTTTAAGTTTCTGGTGCATAAGTTAATAATGGGAGGACCATCTGATTAAATATTTTTACCAAAAGCTCTCCATCCCATGCTTATCCTTCTTTTAATTTCTGTCTCATGGCCTGGGGAAACACTTACTGTGTATCGTAAATACATATATTCATTAACATCTCTAAAGGTTCGTCCATATCCCTTATTTGTTGTCTCTCTGCATTTTCACTGAACATTATCTTTTCAACTGGTTTCCATTGGCAGCTTACTAAAGACTGGAATTTCCAGATTAAGATTCCTTTACTCGCGGTTATTCATTTCTCCTCAGTCTGTGATATCAATAACACCTGCTTCGCTAAAGAAGGAAAGAGAAAAGTCTGGTTTTTCCTCACTGTGTTGTCCAGACAATTGGTATCTAGTGATTTCACTTTCAATCCTGGTAGTTCCCGTGTGATGGCCTTACGTGTATATATTGTACACGCACATACAGTATAATTTACAAATATATGAGTGCATTGCTTGAGTGTGTAAGTACCAGTATATCCAATTACCCATGAAAGTCTTCTTGACTTTTAAGGCCTTACTTATATACATAAATAAATGCATACATACACGCGCACACGCACACACATACACACACACACATATATATATATATATATGTATATAATATATAGATATATATATATATATATATATATATATATATAGTCGTAAAGCTGGAGGAAGGAATGAAAGGAGTTGACCGAGCGCTTTCGTGTATTTTTCCACACCTCTTCAGGGTCAAGTGATACAAAAATTCATTATTCGTTCGTTACAAAGACACCTCTGTGGCAGCAATACATAAACATAAAAACTATCGTACTACTATTTAAAAACTAATTGTCTAAAAATGTTATTTACAAGTAGTTCATTCAGTTTGTACATCCCGGGGCTGCTGTTGATCAAATCTACGCGATTTTTCTTTATTATACATGATTCAACAATATTTCGTTTTATGATGTCTTTACAGAACATAATCTCTTTTGCTTCTTTCCAATTCATAGTGTGGTTGCATTCATTCATATGTTGAAACAAACTGCTTGTATTATTCCCTGTTCTAACATTATATTTATGCTGTTTTAATCTTGTTTCAAGATCCTTTCCACTTTGTCCCACGTACATTTTCTTGCACTGATTGCAAGGGATCTCATATATGCAGCCACTCTTCTGTAGAGGGGAATTCCTGATTAACAAATTCTTAAGTACATAGTTCTTAAAAATAACATTAACATTAAATGGTCTTAACAGCCCAGGGATGGCCATAAACTGGTTACAGTATGGTAAAACAAAGAGGTTTTTCATGTTAAAATCACTCTTACGACTAACTTCATAAAATGTTTTTCTTGCTTTACCGAAAGCCCTGTCAATAAAATCACAAGGATACATAAGACTTGTTGCAATGTCTCGGACCTTCTGAAGCTCAGCTTCGAGGAAGTCAGGGCAACTGACCCGCAGTGCCCTTAAAAACATAGACGAAAATACCATCATCTTCGTCCTCGGATGATGGTTGGAATAAAAATGTATGTAGGAATCTACATTTGTGGACTTCCTGTACACAGAAAATCTAAAATTTCTATCATTCCTCACAATTAAAACATCTAAAAACGCCAACTTGTTATCTACTTCAGTTTCCAAGGTAAATTTTATAGAAGGTACTAGGGTATTTAATGCTGTTAGGAAGCTCTCTTCATTTTTGTCAACAGGTCAAGCACAAAATATATCATCAACGTACCTCACCCACAGGATACCTTTAGGAAGTATCCTTGGTAAGTACTTACTCTCAAAAAACTCCATGTAAAGGTTACTAAGTAATGGAGATAATGGATTGCCCATTGCCATGCCAAAATTTTGTTCATAATATCTTTCTCCAAACATAAATTTACAACCTCTAACACACAATTCTATCAGCTTAATCATAGAAGGCCTGTCCAAAGAGAAAGTATATTTTTCCATTTCTTCCTTCATAAATTCAAGTAGTTCATCCACAGGTACCTTTGTAAACAATGAACTGACGTCAAAACTGATTAACTTAAAATCATATTTAAATTGAAACCTTTTTAACCTGTCTATAAAATCCACATTATTTTTCACGGACACACCTGATCTGTTACCAAGCATTGGAGACAATTCGTTAACAAGCCACTTTGATAGTTTATAAGTACAAGAGCCTACCGAACTTATAATGGGTCTAACAGGATTATTTTCCTTGTGAGTTTTGATAACTCCATATAAATATGGAAGAGTTGGATTTACAGTAATGAACTTTTGTAATAATTCCTTATGGTTTTTCAGAATACTCTTGATGGTTTTGTTGAAATGAGCATTGACATTATCTAAAGGATTGTTTCTTATTCCTGTGTAGGTTTCTTGGTCTGAGACTAATTCTAACATTTTATTATTATAGTCTTATGTATCCTTGTGATTTTATTGACAGGGCTTTTTGTAAAGCAAGAAAAACATTTTATGAAGTTAGTCGTAAGAGTGATTTTAACATGAAAAACCTCCTTGTTTTACCATACTGTAACCAGTTTATGGCCATCCCTGGGCTGTTAAGACCATTTAATGTTAATGTTATTTTTAAGAACTATGTACTTAAGAATTTGTTAATCAGGAATTCCCCTCTACAGAAGAGTGGCTGCATATATGAGATCCCTTGCAATCAGTGCAAGAAAATGTACGTGGGACAAAGTGGAAAGGATCTTGAAACAAGATTAAAACAGCATAAATATAATGTTAGAACAGGGAATAATACAAGCAGTTTGTTTCAACATATGAATGAATGCAACCACACTATGAATTGGAAAGAAGCAAAAGAGATTATGTTCTGTAAAGACATCATAAAACGAAATTTATTGTTGAAATCAATGTATAATAAAGAAAAATCGGTAGTAATTTGATCAACAGCAGGCCCCCGGGATTTGTACAAACTGGATGAACTACTTTGTAATAACATTTTTAGACAATTAGTTTTTAGATAGTAGTACGATAGTTTTTATGTTTATGTATTGCTGCCACAGAAGTGTCTTTGTAACGAATAATGAATTTTTGTATCACTTGACCCTGAAGAGGTGTGAAAAATACACGAAAGCGCTCGGTCAACTCCTTTCATTCCTTCCTCTAGCTTTACGACTACATGAGATATCGCATGTTTTAGCGATAGTTCGTCAATATATATATATGTTTGTTCTGTGGGTATGTGAGTTCGTGAGGGCTTGTTCAAGGTGCCTTTGAAAACTGGCTGTGACCAGTTAATTGGGGCGTTGACGAAGAGTGTGAATTCGTGTGTACGTGTACGAACTATGTCTATTCCTAAAGGCATGGTTTAGCCAAGAACTAGGGAGACGGCTGCCTTGGGGAGAAAGAGCCTGGATGGCTCAATACTGTATTTTTGTTTAAGTGATTTTCCAAGCTGTAATGGGTAAGTGTTATTATACTTTAGCCAAAGGGATGGCTTGTTGTCTGTTTGAAATTTTGTAAAGATGTTCTGTTTCATTTAATCTTTTGGCTTTGTCTTTATGATTGTGTGTGTTGACTAGTGAGTTCTCCTGTCTTTTAAACAAGGAACTATAATATTTTGGAGAAGAGATAATTGGTGTGACTAATTACTGATAAAGACGTTTAAATACCAGGGGGTTATCTGAGTTAGTTGTCTGTGAGACTTGAACTATTATATTTCCATTAATTATCTTGTAAGAACTTGAATTATTCAACTAATACTTTGCTTTGAATAAAACGTATATATTTTTTGTAACTCCGACTCTAATTTGATGACCTGATGGAATGGAGAGAGAGAGAGGTTGATAGGGAGAGAGAGAGAGAGAGAGAGAGAGAGAGAAGGCTATGCAAAAAGGCATACCAAATATTAAAGCTAGTGGGGGGGGGGCGACACCCTTCACTGGTAATATATATATATATATATATATATATATATATATATATATATATATATATATATACAATGAATGGCATTGTCGCTTCTAGAAAGTCGGATCTTTAATAGAAAGAGTATAGCCAGCAGAAAATGCAGCATTTTTCCGTTAAAACTTTATTTCTATCCAAGAAATAAAGTTTTAACGGAAAAATGCTGAAGTTTCTGCTCGCCATACTCTCTATTTTGTGTGTATATATATGTGTATATATATATATATATATATATATATATATATATATATATATATATATATATATATATATATATATACAAACAAACATGCAATACAAGGTCCAAAACTTCACCTGGAAATCCTAAAGGTGTAGAATCGCCCCTTTAATATATTGTCGGTCTTTACATCTACATCGGCTTAGGAGTGCTCAAGTCCCTAAATCCAGCTACATAAAATACTAGCTGGAAAACCCTTAAGCCTGGAAGACCAGTCGCTTCCTTTTATGAGTAGAATTTGTGGGGAAGGTTTATCAACTGAGCTTAGCCTCGGTGACACCTACTTTTTACGTCTGTCATTCTACGGTTATTTAAGATTCATATCGGGGGTAGCAGAGAACTTCCAGCACAATTGAGAGAGATATTTTTCATCCAATTAGGTCGTTCTATGATTGGATTATCATCAGAGATATTAACTCCCAAATCATAGCTTTAAGTCCATATACATAATTATATATATATATATATATATATATATATATATATATATTATATATATATATATATATATATATATATATATATATATATATATATATATATATATATATATATATATATATATATATATATATATATATATATATATATATATATATATATATATATATATATATATATATATATATATAAACATTTATATTGTTTATTTGCTGCATGACTAACATTTCTCATTCTTTCTGCTATTCTTCTACGTTTTCTGACTATATAGAGAATTTCTGAATATTAAGAATATTGGAACCCTCAAAATATCAATGAAGATTATAAGAAACAATTGCAAAACACCAAAGTCTTTCATTAGTTTTACAATTACAGTAATAATTCCACCGTAAAATTACCCCAATTAAACCCTGCTATATCATTTTAGACCTTTTTAAAAAATTTCTTAATGTTCTGTGGATACAATTAGTGATACGAAGAGCATTATGCTGTTTTTTATAGTGTGGGGTTCCGGACTGCATCCTGCCTCCTTAGGGTTCCACCACTTTTCCTACTAAATGCTGAAGGTACTTCAGCATCTGGTCTTTCCAAGTTCCTTTTCAGGGATTGTGGGATCGTTCCCAGTTTTCCAATGATTATAGGTACAATTTCCACTGGTATATCCCAGCTCAAGAAAGGAGGCAACAGAATTAACCATCTGACGTTCATGAAGGACATCAAGCTGTATGGCAAGGGCATCAAGGAAATAAATACCCTGATCCAGACAGTAAAGGCTTAATCTAGGGACATCAGGATGGGGTTTGGAATAGAAAAAAGTGGGCCTTGGTCAACATACAAAAAGGCAAAGTGACAAGGACTGAAGGGATAATGCTACCAGATGGGTATAGCATTAAACACATAGATGAGACAGGATACAAATACCTGGGAATAATTAAGAAAGGATATAAAACACCACGAGAAGAAGGAGACGATCAGGAAAAAATAATGGAGAGGATTAGGCGATACTCAAGTCAAAACTCAACACCGGAAATCTGATGAAAGCCATTAACACATGGGCAGTGCCAGTAATCAGATACAATGCAGGAAAAGTGGAATGGACGAAGGCATAGACCAGAAAACTAGGAAACACATGACAATACACAAAGCACTACACCCAAGAGCAAATACAGGGAGACTTTACATAACACGGAAGGGATGAGGGGGAGGACTAGTAAGCATAGAGGACTGCGTGAACATCGAGAGCAGAGCACTAGGGCAATATCCGAAAACCAGTGAAGAGGAGTTGCTAAGGAGTGCACGGCAAGAAGGACTGATAAAAGCAGACGAAGACCCACCCAGAAATATACAAAGACTGGAGAATGACAAACAGAAAAGAGGAATGGCACAACAAACCAATGCACGGACAGTACATGAGACAGATTAAAGAACTGTCCAGCAATGAAGCATGGCAATGGGTACAGAGGGGAGAACTCAAGAGGGAACCAGATATGTTCAAAGAACGATAGATGGAAATAACATCTAACCCATACGCAAAAAGTGCAATATGAAAAACGAGGCAATAAACCACATAGAAAACCAACACTTGCACAGAATCAGTCCACAAAGAGGCATGATTCAGGAGCAAAGGCCCTCCACTGGAGCCTGTGCAAGAAACACCTGCTAACTTGCAGTGATAAGTGGTAGGGACCCAAACCTGAGGGAGTGGTAGGAAACGATCAGGCAAAGATCCTCTGGGACTATGGTATCAG
The DNA here is from genome assembly GCF_015104395.2 of Macrobrachium nipponense. Taxonomy (NCBI): domain Eukaryota; kingdom Metazoa; phylum Arthropoda; class Malacostraca; order Decapoda; family Palaemonidae; genus Macrobrachium; species Macrobrachium nipponense. Next base: position 41,441,335 of record NC_087202.1, on the reverse strand, counting down.
AACAGATAATGTGATACGTGCGTATAAATCAGACGTGACGTTGATTGACAAAAAACAAGAAGAAAGTATCACTCACTGATGTCGTGATACAATGGGACACCAGAGTAGATGAGAAAGAAAGAGAAAAAATTAATAAGTATCAAGACCTGAAAATAGAAGTTATTATTATTATTATTATTATTATTATTATTATTATTATTATTATTATTATTATTATTATTATTGTATGCTGGAAGTAAACCCTCTTTTAAACATGTTTTATTAAAAGTAATTGCTGCCTCAGCTGCATTAATTTTATACAGGTTCTTCTCTATTTTTCTAATTATTGCTTTCTCATTGTTGCTTAAACTGGTGAGCAACGCACCGAAGGTTGACATATCTCAATTAGGTAGAACGATTGAATTTTATTGGTAAAAATTTCAGTCGGGGTAGTCAAGTTTTCGGGTATATTCCGTAGAGTTTATTACAGATAGAATTGATGTTAAATTCTATTTCTTTTCTATTCTTTTTATTCCTTTCCGGACGTTTCGTCTGAATAAAAATAAGATGTCTGAGGTTTCTTCAGACGAAACGTCCGGAAAGGAATAAAAAGAATAGAAAAGAAATAGAATTTAACATCAATTCTATCTGTAATAAACTCTACGGGATATACCCGAAAATTTGACTACCCCGACTGAAATTTTTACCAATAAAATTCAATCGTTCTACCTAATTGAGATATGTCAACCTTCGGTGCGTTGCTCACCAGTTTAAGCAACAATGAGAAAGCAATAATTAGAAAAATAGAGAAGAACCTGTATAAAATTAATGCAGCTGAGGCAGCAATTACTTTTAATAACATATTATTATTATTATTATTATTATTATTATTATTATTTATTATTTAAAAGATGAACCCAATTCATATGGCACAAGCCCACAAGATCCATTGACCTGAAATTAGAGTTTCCAAAGAATATGGTGTTCATTAGGAAGAAGTAAGAGGAGGTAACGGAATAAAGATAGGAGAGATCTCACTTATTTAAGAAAATAAAAAATTATATATATATATATATATATATATATATATATATATTGTGTGTGTGTGTGTGTGTGTGTGTGTGTGTATGTGTGTAAATATATGTATATGCATACATACATACATACACACGCACATTACATACTGCACACACACATATATATATGTGTGTGTGGGTGTATGTCTATGTGTGGAGATTTCCGTGAAATTGCACTCATTATGTAATTATCGATAGGATTAAAGAAAGAAACCTGCAAAATCTAGGCTTTATGGAGCGAATATATTTCTATAATACGGATTATGAACACTCATATCATGGACAGGCTAAAGGGTGTATAATTAAAAGCACCATAAAGAGTAATTCATTTCTATTACGGTGTCATGGGATGTAATTAACGAGATTAATTTTAAGTGAGAGAGAGAGAGAGAGAGAGAGAGAGAGAGAGAGAGAGAGAGAGAGAGAGAGAGAGAGAGAGAGAGAGTAATTGGTTTTATATATCTGTCGCCGCAATCACTTTGTACTGTTTGTTGGTAGATTCTACAACTAATTGTTTTATGGATGATCATATTTTTTAATCACCAATTCATCAAACGAAATCGTGTTACACTGAATCTGCTTCATCCACCTGGCCCGGGCCCGTTGCCATAATTTCAGTAGAAAACTAAATGGCACAGTTTCCATAGAGGTAGAAATGACTTTAATCAAAATTATTTTAAACTGCCATCGGTATAAAATCTACTAATTACACAACAGTGCAAAAAATGAGAACTTTAATAATGTCTCCCTGGATGTGAGAAACTTACTTTGATATAACAGAAAACATTAGGAAAATTATGGTAAGCGCCTGCGTTGGCAAAAGAGTAGCTAACCCTAACCAAGAAATTTAATAATATGCATGTGTATTCATTTCGTCATCCTGAAAAGGTGCATTATTCCATACTTCTGAATTAGAAATCTCTTCAATACATCTCAGTAGATCTGAAACTTTTGTCCTCTCATTTTCATATAAAGTATTTACTTCCTTTATTTTGAAGCATACATGCCCCAGAGGAGGCCTCCTCACCAAATTGCTGCAAGACATACTTTAGCCTTCCTGAATACCGAAGAAGTATCCATCATCGTATCAGTTGCACTCATGTTTATCCAACTACTTCGAGATCCTAGAGGAGTGCACCAATCCAAAGCGCCACTCCAGTGCTCTCCTCCGAACCCTGGGGTGAGCTCCAAGGGGGCCACCTAGACAGTTTTGTCACTGATACTCTCGGACGATTAGTCCCACTCATGCTCCCCCTAAACCTCAAAGAGGACCCCTTGAAGCATCTACTGAGCTTCTTTCTCAATCCCGCAGGAGTGGTATAGGCCGAAAGTCATTCCCTACGTCCTCTGAAATCCAGGCGAGTAGTCAACACTGGTTTGGTGAAGCCCGCACGTGAGCTCGAAGTTGGATAGCCACCCATACGTTCCAGACAGCCTCCCTTACATAATTCCCAAGTCCCAGAGAAGTGCCCAGTCTCCCTAATATTACCCAAAATCCAAAATGACGGTTGATCGAACAAATGCTTCTTTGGACCACCAGAAGCCGAGTGCTCTTTCAAAACCTCACAAGTGTGCCCCAAGTCAAACGACCACTGTGCTCCTCTGAAACCCAAAACGGTGCTGATCTTCAAATGCCTTTATACTCTCTTGCATCACTAAGGAAGTTCCCCTGACCAATCCATGGCTCTCGGGAAACTCCAGAGGAATGCTCTTGAGCAGGGTAAACGATGCCTAATTAAAACGGCATAAGGTTTAACTAATTTCCATTAAGCTGCCATGCGTTGGAAGTGTAAGGAAGTTCTAAGGTCTGCTAATGAAAGTTCTGTGTAGAAGTTTTTCTGAGTTGATTTTGTGGACTGTAACTACGCATGTTTATCTCTGGTCTAGCTAATGAAGGCGAACGGCCCTATAATGCGAGTATTTCAGACCATAATGTCATAGAATTAACAGTCCATTCCAAAGCAAGTGAAAACAGAGATAAGCAAGTAATGAAAAAGTGGGAAGGATATGGAAAATACAACTTCTACAGTAAAAATATAAAATGGTCAGAAATAAATGAAGAATTAAACAAAGATTGGGATAACATTTTCGTAAGTGATGACATAAGGGTAAATACGGAGATATTATATAAAATATTAGAGAAAATAGTGGATAAATATATACCGAAGAAGAAAAGTAAACATCAGTCATGCATACCAAGAGACAGAAGGATCTTGTTCCAGAAAATCAGAAAGTGGAAAAAAGGTCTTGCAAAAGAAAACAATGCATGGAAAGTTATAGAACTAAAAAATAAGATAGAAAATGCAGAACAAAAGATTATACAATCAAAAGAAAATGAAAAACGGGACTTGGAAGAAAAAACCCTAGTAAATATCAAGCAAAACCCCAAACTATTATACTCGTACGCGAAAAAGATGAATAAAAGAAGAATAGAAATAGGCCCTCTAAGAATTGAAGGGAGATTAACGAATGAAAAAAAGGAAATATGCAACGTATTGGCGGAATGATATAAGAGAGAATTCACCCCTAGAATTGATAATGAAGATAATGATATAGAAGTAAGGGACGAAAATAGTGAATATTTAGCTGACATAGATATTAATGAAGCTGATATTGTGCAGGCTATTAATGAAATTAAAAATGGAGCTGCTGCAGGTCCTGATGGTGTCCCTGCTATTTTGTTAAAGAAAGTAGTTCATTCTATCGCATAGCCACTTGCAATATTATTAAGACAAAGTGTAGATACAGGCAAGATTTATGATGAGCACAAATTAGCATATATTACCCCTACTTTCAAAAGTGGATCAAGACTAGAGGCAAAATTATAGACCTGTGAGTCTAACATCACATATTATGAAAGTGCATGAAAGGGTAATGAAGAAAAATATTATGAAACATTTAATAAAAAAAAATTTGTTTAATATAGGACAACATGGTTTTGTACCCAGAAAAAGTACACAAACCCAACTGTTAGTCCACCGTGAGAACATGTACAAAAATATGAAAAGCGGAAACAGATGTGGTTTATCTAGACTTTGCAAAAGCTTTTGACAAGGTAGACCATAATATATTAGCAATGAAAATTAGAAAACAGAATATAGTGGATAAAGTAGGAAGATGGTTAAAAGAATTTTTACACAACAGAAAACAGATAGTTATTGCAAACGATGAGAAATCGGATGAAGCTAAGGTAATATCCGGTGTGCCACAAGGTACGGTGTTAGCTGTATTACTGTTTGTTATTATGATTGCAGACATAGACAGTAATGTTAAAGACTCGGTAGTGAGACAAGAATAAGTAGAGACAAGAATAAGTAGAGAAATTACTTGTGATGAAGATAGGAACGCGCTACAAAGAGACCTTAACAAAGTATATGATTGGGCAGAGGTAAATAGGATGGTATTTAACTCTGATAAATTTGAATCAATAAATTATGGAGACAGAGAAGGAAAGCTATATGCATATAGAGGACCTAATAATGAGACAAGCACAAATAAGGAAGCAGTTAAAGACCTTGGTGTGATGATGAATAGGAACATGTTATGCAATGATCAAATAGCGATTCTATTGGCAAAATGTAAAGCAAAAATGGGAATGTTGTTACGGCACTTCAAAAAAAGAAAAGCTGAACACATGATTATGCTTTATAAAACATATGTTTGTAGTCCACTTGAATATTGCAATATGATATGGTACCCACACTATCAAAAGGATATTGCACAAATAGAGAGTGTACAAAGGTCCTTTACAGCTAGAATATAAGAAGTTAATGACCTCGACTACTGGGAAAGACTACAATCTTTTAAAATTATATAGTCTAGAAAGGCGAAGAGAACGCTACATGATAATTCAGGCATGGAAACAGATAGAAGGAATAGCCGAAAACATCATGGAGCTAAAACTACTAGAAAGAGCAAGCAGAGGTAGATTAATAGTGCCCAAAACTATACCAGGAAAAGTAAGGGAAGCACACAGAACATTAATCCACTACGCACCAGCATCGATAATGCAGCGTCTATTCAATGCGTTGCCAGCTCATCTGTGGAATATATCAGGAGCGAGCGTAGATGTGTTTAAGAATAAGCTCGACAAATATTTAAGCTGCATCCCAGACCATCCAAGATTGGAAGATGCAAAATATACCGGAAGGTGTGCTAGCAACTCTCTGGTAGACATTAGAGGTGCCTCACACTGAGGGACCTGGGGCAACCCGAACAAGATGTAAGGTCTGTAAGGTAAGGTAAGGTCTCTCTCTCTCTCTCTCTCTCTCTCTCTCTCTCTCTCACCGAC
>NC_087202.1:41410989-41430989 GCF_015104395.2 Macrobrachium nipponense | reverse complement strand
TATATATATATATATATATATAGTATATATATACTATATATGTATGAATGTATATGCGTATGTACACACACATATATGAGGTGTAACGCAAGTTTATACAGATATTTTGGGGAATGAGAAAAAAGTCATTTCGAGCAGAAAATTTTCTATAAAACATATGCATTTTAAGGATTCACTTGTCATTGAGGGGAATTTTAAAATAACAGTTATCATCACTACCGCTTTCACGAGATGGAGGTTGGTAGTGAGAAGCCAGAGTAGCCTGGGATGTGCTGGGGCCTGTTGAAGTGAATAAGGCAAGAGGACTGACAGTCTTTTAATTATGAGTCTTTTTCTTGCAAGTAATCTAATTTAAAAGATTAGCTAACAGCAGTAACGTATGGTCTTATGTATGTCATAGTGCAAACGTTGCTGAGCAACGTTTATTTTTGAATGGTGAATTCTATCCTGCTCTGTTCTGCTGCCTCGTCACGGAATTGTTGAACTGGGAAAAATATCTAGGTGTATGCCAATGACTGGTTATGCTGAATACTTTAGATAGAGAGGAAGAGATTTCTAAAAATACATTTGAAATGTATGATTGGTGGAATGAAGAAGCAAATCTACCTTTGATGGGTGGAGATTTAGTTGTGCTTACTTTTTTTATTGGTTTACAATCAATAAGTGTGATAAGAAGGAAAGGGAATTCAAAATCTAAATAATATATTTTAATTGGAGGTACTTTATTCACATCAGCCTAATCGTTCCATCCTGCATGATAACACTTATTTTAAAATTCCCATCACCGACAAACCAAGCCCTAAAATGCATGTTTATAGAACATTTTCTGCTCAAAATTACCTTTCTTTCATTTGCATAAAATCGTGATACACCCTGTATATACATACAAACACACACACATACACACACACACACACATCACCACACACACATATATATATATATATATATATATATATATATAATATATATATATATATATATATATATATATACATAGTCATATATATGATACACACACACACACACACACACACACACACATATATACTATATTATATATATATATATATATATATATATATATATATATATATATATATATATATATATATATGTTCGACCTTGCTCAAGAAGATGGGAGGCAAGAGAGCACGTTTAACATAAGTAATCCATAAGAATCTTTATTACATAATGGGTTAAAAAAACTTCATCAATCTCTGTTTACTTTCCAAAGAATGAAAATATGATGATTATTCAATTTAAGTAACGTTTGTTCTTGGTCCAACTAGTGCATAAACAAGCATCTTTGTCTCACATAGAATTACTTTTGATAAATGAAAAAAAAGGAAACATGTTTTCAAGGTAATTCCAAAATAGTATGCAGGGAAAGTCATGTTTTCCTTAAATAGATGACTGTCTTTAGACATGATATAGCCATTGAATTTCGAATATCTCCCAATTCATAATGTTTTCTTTACTTATATTTAGCGTTATACTTCGTATACGGCTGGGAAATTGTAGATTTCTCTTTTTCTCTCCTTGAAATTACTCATCCATCAGTAATGTTTCCTTCAGCATAAACAACACTTCTATTCGCCTGCATATAATGTTTCCAAATGATATTCAATCTTTATATATATTTTAATGTTACCCTTAGACTTATGTTATCGCTGCTGTCGTATCTTCTCTCCCGTTATTTTATGCATAAAATTTGATCCATAATTCATGTATTTTATGTGTGTGTGAAGGAATCCTTTTCACTAGAGTTCCATTGAACTGCGATAACCAATTTGTGTATATCATTAATTCGCTTTTCATAAGAGGACATGTTCAAAGAAATGAGGAAGGACGCTCGAACAAGTACGGCAATTTCATCTGAAAATAATGTGGTAGTTTATATAACTATTTACTTGTAATTAACGTAATCACCTTTCTTTATTTGTATCCCTTTTTCTACCTGTCTGCCAGTCAATCACTGTCTCCCAAACTGTATGCCTGTCGTTATTTCTATCTTTCTTCTTATCGTTTGTATTCCTGTTTCTCTGCCAGTCAGTTACTCGATTTTATTTTTCTCCTCTCGGTCACCATTCCTTTCCTTATTTCTTGGAGATACTTCATTTTATTCTTTGACAAAAAAAAAAAAAAAAAAAAAAATCCTTGATACCATTTCACGACCGTAAAAACTATCATTACCTAATCAAGATAAAAAAAAAATCAGGTCAGTTTTTATCTAGGAACAGAAAAAGTCAATCTTCAAAAATACTTTCAGATTCTTTGCCCTTCCTTTGAATCTCCAATCAGCACTGATTTATTAAGGTGAAGGAAGAAATATCTCGCTTACTTTTGAAAGGGAAGGAACATGCACACAATCCTCCTCCTCCTCCTCCTTCTCCTCCTTCTCCTCCTCCCCCTCCTCCTCCTCCTCCTCCTCCTCTCTCCTCCTCGTCTCGATGAAGAAATATCCTTCGGACGCGATCATGACGAATGAGGTCTCTTTTCTGTTCTCCATTTAATCGATTGAATTTCTTACTTCCTGTCTTCATTCTATTTTTACTTTTGGCCCTATACGTCACCTTTCATCTCTCTTTGTTCATTTATTTTATTTACGAGTCCGTTTGTCAATGATCACGTTTTTTGTTCTTTTATTCTCTTCTTTTATGGCGCTTTCTGCTTTCCGGCTTTCCGTGATGCACCTCTGCAGTCTTGTTGTTATTGCATTAAAGGACATTGCATTCGCTTTTCATCTGGAATGTCTTGCTTTGGGCTGTATTTTCATCAGGTTTTTCCTATCTATTTTGGTCTCTTTTATAAACTTATCCTTCTTTTTGCTGTATCCTCCTTTGATTCATTTTCGACATCCCATATTTAGCACTAATTTTCTGCTTCCATGAATATGAATATCCAACCCTTTTCTCACTGACAGAGACTGTATCGGTAACTGGAATTTTTACGCGGAGCCAATAAATATCCTGTTCTTTTCTGCTGTATTTAGATATATCTCTCCTTATTCGACATTATTTTCCCTTTTCCAAGAATTCGAGCATTCTCCAGACCCAACCCGACATGGAAACAACAACAACACCGGGTCGCGGAACCTGGAATCTGGAACCTGGAAGTGGAGCAATGGACGACCGAGACTTTTATAAGGTAATACGTTTTTCATGTCAAACGTCCAATAGTGTCACCAACCTTTTCGCTGACTGTCGCAGACTCATGAGTGGTGTGATGGTATCGGAAGAGAAAAGAAAACCGGTGGCGGTGGATTGGAACAGAAAGTGACTACAGCGTCTGTCTGTCTCTCGAGTCGATGGAAGGGGTCAGTGATAGATTCTGTAGCAGCGTTCACGTTAGGCTGAGCTCGGATAGATTGCTTCTCTCAGTGAGAGAGAGAGAGAGAGAGAGAGAGAGAGAGAGAGAGACAGAGAGAGAGAGAGAGAGAGAGAGAGAGAGAGAGAGAGACAGACAGACAGACAGACAGACAGACAGATGGGGATTAGTCGACCTTAAGTCCTGAAGGAAAAAGACTGAAAATGACGAATATGCTATGAATATATTCCATGGATCGTAAATGCTGTATTAACAGAAGACACATACAACACACACAGCATATGTATATGTATATATATATATATATATATATATATATATATATATATATATGTATGTATATATAAATCACACACACACACACACACACACACACACACACACACATATATATTATATCTATATATATATATATATATATATATATACTATATACATAAGTATGTATAGTGTGTGTGTGTGTCTTAGAGTGACTTTGTAGAGCCACCAAGAAATTATTGATGATGAATAGGCATTAGATGAGTATTCTGACTAATACAGAAAATGTTCCAAATGTCTAAGTATGAATAATAATAATAATAATAATAATAATAATAATAATAATAATAATAATAATAATAACAACAGTTTCAACCATTATCTAAATAATGTGTATCCAGTAATAGTTGTTTTTTATAACTTGATATTAGCTTTCTAGAAATCTAACTTTTTTTATGGAAAGGAATGCCGAGACTGTACCTTACAAAAGCCATTCTTTGGCCTTTTAGTGAGTCCAGTCAGCTGCGAAGACGGACCACTCCAGTGATTTGTATTACTTCCCTACTTCCTAAACAACAATGCTACATTGGTCTAGCGTCTCCCACAGACTCACAACAGAAAAGTCCCACCGACATCCCACCTGAGTATTCTTGTTAGTATCATAATGTTAGATTGTCCTATAGTATTATTCAGCATTAATTAATACTTGGGACGCATCCATTAGTTACCTGAAAGGAAGTTATTGAATAAATTTGAGTTTCTTACTGTATGAACTATAAAGTGACACATAAACACATAACTCCGCACTAAATGCTTATTTTTTTAGATTACTATAAAGTATTATTCAAAATCAGAATACAATTAAAACACGAAGATAAAGATGCTCTTTCGATATTTGTTTCCCCACAATCTATATTCAGCGTTACCACTGAACTATATAACTTCCCGTTTGCTTATGTTGCACGGTTTGTTTTCACCTAATAAATCATTTTGCACGCGTACCTATGAACAGAGTCATGTAACATGTAACGGACATGCCGTACTCATATTCTATAAGCTTTCCCCAGTTAACAGTTTGGTCGTGGGGCTGTAAGATACAAAATGGATGCATTGGAGTAATGTTAGGTCACTTGATGAAATATTTTGCATTAAGTGAGAACTCTGAAAACTATCAGATGGGAGTTGGAATGAAGCCTTTCAATTTAAACAAAATAATTGTTCTTTCTTCACTTACAAAGCAAAATGTATTATTTTTTGTCCTTATTTTCAATCAAAGAACGCCGTCATGTTACAATAAGCCGAAGTGACTATTATTTTCCTGTGTCCGATAAACGATCTCTCTAATTTATAACGACAATGAACAGGAAACCACAAAAAAATTGCAATGTCAGAAACGATTTGGTTCGCAATTCTAGGTATTACCAATTTAAATGCAAAACCAGTGATTCAGAGTTTCGAGACATTCATTATTTTCAACGTAACCTCCAAATCCTAATGTACATATGATATCTGCAACTATTATTTAGCTTTACTTATACTCCTTTGGAATCTGGAATATATGAAATATTCCTTGAAACGTTCTGGAGAAGAAAATTGCTTTCATGATAAACAAATTTTTCAACAAGGCTATCATGCGGCATCCATGGACATCATCCTTCACAACACACAGGTATATACACACACATATTTATTTATACATGTGTGTGTGTATGTGCATGTGTGTGTCCTGTAACTAGTTATATCCTCAGCTTTGCCTTAATCACTGTTAACTGCGTCCCAAATTGAAATCGGACTAAGGGGCAGTAACTTTTATAAAAAGCTAACGCATCATATATATATATATATATATATATATATATATATATATATATATATATATATATATATTATATAATCTATTTATATAATATTCATCACGTTCCATATTTTCGTGACTCAGTTATATATGTATATTATATATATATATATATATATATATATATATATATATATATATATATATAAAACTGAATCACGAAAATATTGGAACGGGATGAAATATTATATAAACAAAGGCAAGAGCCACGAAGGAAAGTGAAAGGCCGCCTCGCAGTACCCCTAAGTTTCACTTTCCTTCGTGGCTCTTGCCTTTATTATAATATATATATATATATATATATATATATATATATATATATATATATATATATATATATAATGCATATATATATACATATGTATTTATATATATGTGAATATATATATATATATATATATATATATATATATCTATATATATATAGTATATATATATATATATATATATATATATACATATATATATATATATATATATATATATATATATATATATGAATATATATATATATATATATATATAATATATATATATATAGTATAATATAGTATTATATAATTGTATAGTATATAATGTGCTAGCCAGTTACTTAATATGGTAGCTAGTATTTTATGGATTTACTCTCTCAGGTGAAAAGGCATAAGCACAGTCAATGGAAGTCTTACATTCATTGGTGCTTTAAATTTCCTACAACAAAGAAATAGAACACAATGAAATGCATCGGTTTTCGACAAATTAAATTTACTTTTATATACATAAATTTACTGAAGAACATCATTATATGAGAATATTTTGAGAGAATCGACTTATGGAGTCGAAATAGGAGTCTGCTATCCTTTAAGTACTTTGAAAGATACGAGGACATATTTTTCAGAATAAAAGGCTCAGATAAGGGATAGAAATAAGTGGAGGTATACAGGGTAGTAAATGAAACACGGGTATCAACCTCCGTAGAGTTGTTTCAGATTTTTCTATACATTTATTAGATTCTTCCTTTCAAAGTATGAATTCTAGACGCAAAAGTTATTTCTTTTTATTTATTTATTTATTTATTCAGTTACATATTTATTTATTTTCTGCTATTTAATGGACGAATTTTGGTTTTGACGCTTTTGATGACATACATATTCCATAAAATCAATAATCTGTTTAAATCTAATAGTTTTAATACTCACTGCTCTAGAGTTGGTCTGCCTTATATCTGAGATATTCGACCATTCAAAATTTCTCTTTCTGTTATAATCTAAAAAAGTAAACAAGATAGAGGCCTATACAATTCAGGAAGATTTAATCACTTCTTTTTCTTACACTAAAACAGTCCATATTGCAGATTATGCAAGGAGATCTGAACTACGTAACGTTTCATACGCAGTTATAGTCTAAGTAGCACATTACGCTGCGATAATTAGGTTGCAAGTTGCTTTACAGCGTCTATATTGCAAAGGAGGTCCTCTTTAGATGCATTAAGACGGGGCTGTTTCGCATTTATAGTGCCATTATCAGTTCACTGTCTGAGAGCCATGGGCGGATGGATGCTCTTAATTCTAAGCTGACGGCTTGCAAACTGATTTGCCGGAGTAAATGGCAATTGGTTCGTGTTATCCGGTAGAAAGTAGAATTAATGAATCAAATGAAACCTAAATGAATTTTTCATAGCGAAAACATGACGGAAATATTTTTCAAAAATTGCATCATGTACGTAAGATATAAGGATGGCATTTTCATTAATTTTATTGCTAGCAATTTATCAGAGATTCAAAAGCAATGCGAGGTTAAGGCAATAAACAGTTTATGAAAGAAATTCCTAGTATGGATATAGTATGACAAAGGTAGAATTTTTTATTTTCACCATCAGTATTTTAGATTTTCCAAAACACTATGAGACGGATATGAATGCATTTATATCCAAGAAACTAACGACAATAAAAAAGACATATATACAAGTATGAATCAATATCCGTAATTATGCATACAGTATGATATATGTATATATATATATATATATATATATATATATATATATATATATTTATATATATATGTGTGTGTGTGTGTGTGTGTGTGTGTAAATATATATACACACATATGTACACACACATATATATAAACGAGTATATATACATTTTACACATGTATCTGAACGCAAGCATAGAGGCGTTTGCTTGGAAGCCCAAGTCATAATATACAACTACATTAAAACGATTCAGAATTAACAAAAGGAGAAGTGATCTCCTTTTACAAATAGAAATTTGTTTAACATTATCGACAAATGAGATCGATCTTTATAAATATCGGTGAAATATTATTTTTACAAATATGCTGCGTTCTGCATACTATTTGTTTAATATACGATGAATTAAGAGGTCGTTTTCATATTTAAAATATGTCACTTGGTATTATTATTGTTATTTTTATGATTAATGTTGATGTTACTGTTTCTGTTGTTATTACTAATAATGTTTACAATAATGGGTGAGTGTTAAGATCTTGATTTTTCAAGCAAAGATTAATACTTTAAGCGTTGTTTTTATTGCCGCTGTTCACAAATACTCAAAGAACCAACGCATAAATGTTCACCTTTAACTTTTGACCTTTGTTTTTAGGGAACTCAGGGCAGGGGTGAAGCTTTGCAGATTTGTGACGAGGTTCTGAAAACATTCCTGGTGAAGAGGTTTTTGGATATACAGCTGTATGACTCAGAAACTTTTAAAATTCCCATCGCAAGCAGATGAATGGAGAAGTATAATGGGCACACACACATGTATGTATGTATATATATATATATATATATATATATATATATATATATATATATATATATATATATATATATGTATATATGTATATATATATATATGTGTGTGTGTGTGTGTGTGTGTGTGTGTTAGATGGGGGGGGGGGGACTTTTTGCAAAGGTATGTGGGACATACAAAATTGTTTGTGATGTTTCAGCCGTTATGCAACTGGGCAGTATGTTTGTTTAAAAAGCGTTATCTGGCTCATTCTCAGCATTAATCAACTCTTGTCGGTCGATCACCTTTGATTTAGTGGGTCGTTGGTGACACGTGTCCAAGAACAGGAGTTTCCATCAAGGCGGGATCGGAAGTTATGGAATCTTCTGGTCCGGTGTCAGTCTGATTTTTAGGTGTGTAAAACGGAAATGTGCGTCTGTGTGTGCGTTACGAAAATGCGAAGTGCAAGGGCTCTAGTGGGAATTTAAGAATTCTTTGGGGAGAGTCCAATCAGATTTGCAGTGAATTATGTTTGCCTTTGTTTGATTATTTATTGTGTTTTAATGTGTTATGACCTAAGTGGACTGTGGTCTAATAGGAATTGTTCTGTCCCTTGCAGATGTTTTTTGAAATAAGGCAAAAACCTTAATCTGGCATATATTAGCTCCTTGTGGTAATGAAAATGGGACTGAAGTAAGCATGTTTTTCTTAGAGACCACAGAGAAACTTATGTAGTAGATTCTGGATGATTTTGTAGGAAGCAGGAGTTAGTTTCAAAATTTGATTTCTCGCAACAATTTTACTGTTTTGGGACATAGCGTAATTGGAATTAGTTATCTAACATGCATGACTTTCCATTTACTTGTATTTTGTTAGATTTACATAATAAATGTCTATCTTTTATATTCTGTAGTTTGATTCACACATGAGAGAGAGAGAGAGAGAGAGAGAGAGAGAGAGAGAGAGAGAGAGAGAGAGAGAGAGAGGGAAGATAATCTGATAACACACACTGCACTAGAAGTGCCCAATGCTCATTTGAAATGTCCATTTAACTGATGACGATTTAACGAAATTATTCATTGCTTTAACTTTCGTCATCTCTCCTGGAAATATAAACTTAGGGTTAACTGGAGAATCCATTTCGTATCAACTTCTGGAAAGTTGTTCAGAGGGTCCAGAAACTATGATTGCAGTTCAAAACCCTTCGACGTTCAGGCAACACCATACGCTATTGTTAACAACAGCAAATCTTAACAAAAAGGACGTAGTAATGAACATAACTGGAAAGTTTGCTAATAGAAAAAGGATTTTTTCTGCATATTAATTCAGTGCCTTCAACTATTACCACTGCTACCACTGTTAAAACAACGTCTACTGCTTGAAAACGTATTTAATAGAGGATGCCAGTGAATAGAAATACAACTAAAAGCCCCAGAAATAAACATTTTCGTAGCAATACCACCACTACCAACAGCTACAAAGAAAACTGCTATGGCGATTTAACGACTGAAAGAAACAAGATGACTCACTCCATATTTTTCCCCTGGTGAGGTCCGCTGGTCGCAGTATCAAAACACAAGTATTTATTTCCCGGTTCAAGGAAAAGGGTCTCTTTGATCCCATCATATAAAAATACATAGCGTCCATACTTCATAACAATCTCCTTTCCTCCCACGGCGTATTTCCATGGCCCGACCTTCGGGTTATGTTCCTTCCACAGGCCGAGAGCCTCCCCACGGGGCAAAGCCATTACCAGCAGAGCTCGGAGGCGGTATATAGGCCTTCAACAGCCACTTCGCCTTCAAGGGCGCAGCGGGGGAGCCAGGGGCGCGAGGAAAAGTACGATATTGGCAGATGTGGCCGCTGGAGTAGTTTTCTAGGACGGAAGGGAAAAGGGAGAGAGAGAAACACACACACACACACACACACACACACACACACACACACACAGAGAGAGAGAGAGAGGACGTGGAGAGAGAGAGAGAGAAGAGAGAGGAGATGCTAAAGCTATTAGGCCTTAGTTATCTTGGGTAAAAGTGCAGTCACACGCACACACACACACACACACATCGATATAGAAGGCGGTCTTAACTTGTTGGGAAAGGGCAATAGTACAGATAGTAAGAGGGCAAGAAACAGAGATTTTATCTTCTAGCACTTACTTATATTGAGCTTTGTTATGCAAATCTATTGAGCTTTGTTATGCTGAACGAATTAGAGAGAGAGAGAGAGAGAGAGTTGTCTGTAATTAATCAGAATAAGAAAAACCCAGCAATAACGCCAAATGTAATTGATTGCAAGCCATCATTCACTGTCGATGGAAATACGTATTCCAACCGTTCTACCGTATTTCTTAATTTGTAAAATCAACATTTGCTATAAAATAAGTATAGCAAACTGTATAATAAAGAATCCAATTAACTCGCAAATTTGTTGAGGATATTATAAGAAATAAAACTAATATAAGAGTGTGCTATTGATGACCCTATTTAACGAGTTTTTTAAAGACCGTAGTAACGAGTCCTTGGGCTTCACCTCACTGTTTGGACATGGCGGCGTAAACACATCCCATGGGGTTTGGCTATTATCGACTCAAACTTAATTTAGGCGGCAATTAAAAACCTCACTTTGTAATTACAGCAAAATTATGACTATAAACGCACCGTATAGAGGTGGTCTTGAAGGGAAGACTATTATTCGCTACTTATTACAAAATTCAGGACTGGAATAAATCGCTACCCTATTCTTTTCCCTTTTCCTCTTTTTATTTGTTAATATAACTCCTTGTTAAGATTCCATCAGGGAGCCTCCATGTTGCTGTTATTATTATTAACTCTTTTCTATAAGAAGTCATAGCTTCATTCCATTATTACTGAATCGAGGATGACATGCCCGATTGAGGAAACTCTCAAGAAGCGATATTGTGCATAATGATTACTTATGGACTTTTCACTCATACATTTTTCAGGTTCCCATTTTCTGCATTCAATAGCAAAGGAGGGAGACTCAATTCATTTTTCATGACGAAAAAATCAGGTAAAAAACAGCCGACTTCTTCAAAATTTAAAATCCACAGGTCAGTCACGAATATGATTCCTATAAGTAAGGACCGTAAACGATTATTCAAACTAGTAGCGCCACATACAAACAAAAATAGGTTAGTCGATATAATATTCTTATAAAATCCAATCGCTAGAAGTTGACGTTTGACACAGTGGAAATTGTTGTTGTCGGGGCCGGGTAGATGATGCATTTTGTATCTGTCAGAAATATCCACAACATGAGTACATCACTTACTGGCTTTACAGCGCTGTCAGGTTTTATTTCCTGGCGTACAACTGGACACTCTATAAATGGATTCGGAAAATAAATCCACGTACAGCTTAATCGTACGCGTGGTCCAATCAAATGCAATGTAAGGCCAATGCTTTGTTTGAAGGACAGGCGTAAATGGGTATATACGTAAAAAAAAAAGGATAATTGAGTACAGATCTATATTCTATACACACGCACGCACACACACACACATATAATATATATATATATATATATATATATACATATATATATATATATATATATATATATATATATATATATATATATATATATATATATATATATACATATATAAGGAGATTAAATAGAAATTATCAACCGGGGTGACGTGGTTAAGTGGCTACCTGTGGATGGATCTCTCGGTATAAATACCGCCTTTTCTGTAACTATTCTTGTCCATTACCTACCTGGAGAGAGAGCCAGCATTCTGGATTATAGTATTTACTTTCTATATCAACGCATTTTTATGGGCTCCTTTTATTAAATAGAGTTCTGTTGTAGCAGAACATTTTACCAGTCACGCACACACACCCAACACCACACACACAAACACACACAGCACACATATATATATATATAATATATATATATATATATATATATAATATATATATATATATCTATATATATATATATATATATATATCTATATATATATAATATATATATATATATATATATAATATATATCTATATATATATTTATATATGTGTGTGTGTGTGTGTGTGTGTGTGTGTGTGTGTGTGTGTGACCGGTAAAAATATTCTGTTACAACAGAATTCCATTTAATAAAAGGAGCCCATAAAAACGCTTAGATATAGAAAGTAAATACTATAATCCAGAAACTGCTGGCTCTCTCTCCAGGTAGGTAATGAATAAGAATAGTTACAGAAAAGGCGGTATTTATACCAAGAGATCCATCCACAGGTAGCCACTTAACTAGGTCACCCCGGTTGATAATTTCTCTTTAATCTTCTTAAGTGTTGGTTAAAGGAATATCTGAATCCCAGGCACCCCTTGAGATGTTCATTACCTGCCTTTGTTTGATCAAGGCCGACTCTATCATGGCTCTTGTACCGACATTTACTGCTATGAATTATACATGACAAATTCCAGTTTATTCTGTGGTTATGATTATTTATATGGTTAAAAATAGCTGAGCGCTGTTGTCCATACCTAAAAGACCGTTTATGTTGTATTAAACTCTGGGGAAGTGATTTTCCTGTAAAACCGATGTAAGATTGGTCACAGTCCAATAATGAAATAAAAATCCCACACCTGGACAAGATTAACCACAGAAAAAATTAGGAATTTGTCACATATAATTTATAGTAGTAAATGTCAGTACAAAAGCCAGATGATAGAGTCGGCCTTGATTAAACAAAGACAGTTTAATGAACAGCTCAAGGGGCGCCTAGGATTCAGATATCATAGATAAAGTCTTCCTTCAACCAATGCTTAATAAGATCAAAGAGAAATTATCAACTGGGGTGATCTAGTTAAGCGGCTACTTGTGGATGGATCTCTTGGTATAAATACTGCTTTTTCTGTAACTTTTCTCATTCATTACCTAACTGAAGAGAGAAACGGCAGTCTCTGAAATATAGTATATGTTTTCTATATTTTGGCATTTTTATAGGCTCCTTTTATTATTGTTATTATTAACATTATATATATATATACATATATATGTATACATACGTATGTATACATATATAAACACATACACACACACACACACATATATATATATATATATAATATATATATATATGTATAGTATATATATATATGTGTGTGTGTGTATATGTATGTGTGTATGTATGTATGTATGTGTGTGTGTATATATGAGAAAACCATATGAAAATAAAAAATAGCTGATCTGTACCAAGCACTTTGGTAAGTCTTGCGAAAGTACTTTGTGTGGATCTTATATTTTTTATTTTTCTGTGGTTTTCTCATATATATATATATATATATATATATAATATATATATATATATATATATTATATTATGCCTATCAAAACTAGACAAGTGGTAACTCTTACCTTTCAGTAGCTGGCCAGCCTCTCTCTGCAAGTGATATCAAACTAGGCTAATGACTTCATGTAAATACAAAAATATGCACTATTTCCCATTTCCCAAACTAGGCATGAACACAAAATGGCAAAAAAAAAGTGACTTAAAAAGGGTCATGTTAAGAACTACGTCTGACCCACAAAAAGAACTGTAAATTATCATTCTACTCTCCTGAATTAGTCTAAGTAATCACCCCAAACTCTCAAATTGTCAACCACTACATTTCGATAGTCAAGTCTTAGAGAATCCCATCTCTAGAATAAGAACATGGGACCCATCTGAAACAAAGAGACATATCCATTATATTTCCTACCACACAATTAATGTTAAATAAATGTATACACTTCACACTTCTCTCTTTTCAAAGGCAACTGTTCCTAAGTCATTTAAATATGTCATACCTCTTGGAAGGGTTTGTAACAGCACCTGATGTCCTCCGAACCGTCTCTTGCTTGCCTCCGGAGCGCCCATCATTACACAAACAAACGCACTATCCTCAGCCACACCTTAGAGCCCCTTAGCAACTGGCTGTAGAGGCTTCGACCTCACAAATGCACACTCAGCATTTCCTTCTTCGAGGCAGCTATCACTAGGCTGTTTCTGTCTCCAAGCCAGGAAAGCTGATACATTGCAATTCACTGACACATTAATTTCTTCTTTTAATATATATATATATATATATATATATATATATATATATATATATATATATATATATATATATATGTGTGTGTGTGTGTGTGTGTGTGTGTGTGTGTGTGTGTATATAAATAAATGTATAGAATATAATTTTAGAAAACTACATCACTTTCTGATGTTTAGTCCTTTTTACCAAAAGTAAACACCATTTAAACATTGGCTAGCTTTGTTATGAACAGGTGGGTTAAATTAGCGTTCATACTAAACGAGGAAACAAAAATTGTAAAAAAAAAGTATGAATATTTTCAGGTACGTACAATGATATTTGGTAATTAATTGAATAAGCAAAATATACTGCCATGAAGCTGTTAGATATAAAGAAAAGGCTGAGCTTGTCAGCAGGCCAATCCGAGGATTTTCAAGTTAAGGCGCATAATCTACTATAGTGTTACAGACTGAGATAGCTTTCATAGATGATGTGATTGTATTGTGAGTGGGGATCCCATCCCAATATTCCTGCTTTTGCTTGGACATTTTGTGACATGACGATAACCTTTGTGCTTCTCTCTGCTTTCTGTAAGAATCGGTTATGATTTTGTCTGTTTCCTGGACGGATTTTGGTTAAGGCAGAGGTAGATTTTTGTCAATAATTTCAGCTGGCAACCTTCTGAAAAAGAGTTAATTTTTGTATACTGAAGCTCCTGGTCACATGATATTTATTTAAGGTAGCCAAAATGAATATATATATATATATATATATATATATCTATATATAATATATATATATATATAATATATATATATACATATGTATATATATATATACATATATATATATATATATATATATATATATATATATATATCATCATTATATATATATATATACATATATATATAATACATATATATATATAATATATATATATATATATATATATATAATATATATATATATATATATATATATATATATATATAGATTGGTCGGAAGACCAATTGTGTAGATATATCTATAACCCTAAATTTAAAAGAAAGGTAATAATTCTTATTGTAAACTGTACTATCATATTAAATTTCTCGACTATTTTAACGCAATTTAGAACACAACGCTGTTCAACTGGAGCACCGTTATATAACTTTCATCTTCGTAACAAAACAAAACCGACATAGATGGGATATGCATGAGGATTTCTGGCAAAAATGAATATGTATATTTTTAGTAGCATATCAAGTCCTCCTTATTTATTTTGCTTCTCTTTAAGTCCTATAAAATTAAATTCGTTAGTTGAACGTAAGTACGTATGACAAACCCGCTTGGTCGAGTACGACAATTAACATTTGCTTAAAAATGTTCGTGGTCTTATTCATTAAAGGATGGGAACAAGTGTACCTCGTAACTTTGCAAAATGTATACCACCAGGAACAAAAATAAACAAACGTTTGTGCTTACTAGCAAACATAAAACATTTAAAACTCCCACTTTTAGTTAGATAAAAATGTTCTAGATTAGAGGAACCACACGCATTATGCACTGAACCTATTTTAGAAGACACACACACACACACACACACAGAGAGAGAGAGAGAGAGAGAGAGAGAGAGAGAGAGAGAGAGAGAGAGAGAGAGAGAGAAATGTGGCAAAGAGAGAAGGGAAGAATAGTTCGCTTGTAATGACGAGGTAAAGCGCTTTTCAAGCTTCTGCTTCAAAGGTCTCATTAATTAAACCTTTAAACCGTAAAACCAGTAAAAACTTGGGCACCAGCAGTCTGATATTAACTTTAACTCTCAACGGATTTAATGAAATTCCTTGTTAAGGCTACGAAATCTTTGCCCCCAACTGTTGTTTCATATCGCTTCTCTTATGTTGCTGTGCCCATTTCCCTTTTTTTTCCACTTCAAGTTTTGTTGGTCAGGAAAATGCAGCGGAATAAGCTGGTCTTTTTTCCCGCCTGAGGGATTTTTCTGCATTCCACGCTTCATGTTTGTGTGTGTGCGTGTGATGGAATTGCTGTGGAGAAATAGACGCAATGCAAGAGAACTTCAACAGAGTTTATATTGATTTGGCTATATCCTGATATCGACAATTGTAAGAGAGTTTGTAGCGTTACATTCCTCTAGATGCTCAAATGAGAAAGAATGCACTTGTCTCTGAGGCATCTTCCATATCATAAATGCTAATGTTTACGGACATGTCTGTGACTGCGTCTACAGTTGTTTTATCCATTCCTAACTCTTAATCTTCTTTCCTGTCGAGTCTCATCTCGTTCATAATGAGCTTTAAGATCTCTTGATAACTTTGCAAAACATTTTGTTGTCTTTGGTAGATATGTCTGAGGCACTATCTGCCAAGGACCCATTTCCTAGTAACCTTTGTGGGATATACACAGTTTTCTGATCTCCCTTATATTGGTATATTAATGGCTTTCTGCCATTGGTATATTAATGGTTTTCTGCAGGCTCTCGGTACTTTCCTGACCTTTCTCTTCCGTTAAGGACCGTTTTATAGATGCGTTTTCAATCGTATAATGATAGTCACGGTTGGTCAAAATATTGTACGCACAGTATCATGCATTCTACGTACTACGAATCCTCTTTCGAAGCTTTGCCCAGATTTTCGTCAATTGTGAATAGATGAAAAAAAAAACTATTCACATTTTTTTGTTGGTCGAAAGCTTAAGAAATCCCTCCAGTATATGAAAGCTTACCCCACCCCCTATTTTTTTCCCTTTCATTCCAGTTAGAAATTCAGACATTCAACTATGGGCATGTTGCGGATCTCTGCCTGGCGTTTATACAAGCACAGATCTGGCAAACCCCCCCGTGCCTAAAATGAAAGTGCATGCATGCACAAAATACACATACACACACATACTCACACACACATATATATACATACACACAAATATATATTTTAGGGCTGTTGCCTTGTATAATAAGGCGCCCTATGAGGTAATGTTAGACTTGCGATAATCTTACGCTAAGTCGGTTGGTATTGCACTTCTATATTCAATGGAGTGTCTTGGGGTTTGTAGATCACTTACGAAGTCGGGATTATCTTCTTGTTTATGACGACGATGTGTTAAACTCATGATGATTCGGTGAGGAGGTTCTTGTAGAAAACACGAAGTATAAAAATATATATATTCTTCTGAGTTTACATGGTGAAGATCAGGTATGATTGTACAAGTCTTCTAATGACGATAGCTTGATCGCTTCTGCCAATGATGATGGCTAATTCTATTCTCTCTACATGATAAAGCTTAGGTAAAGAGGTACAGGTCTTCTAATGACGATAGCTAACTCTATTCTGCTCTACTACCATCTCGGTTACCAGTCATAAAGGAACAGACAGTAGTTCGAACATATGAACATACATACAGATGACATAGTTACATACGAACACACAATCAAATGAGACACGCTACAAATCACGTAGGCCGTTTGAATTATAGGTCGCGGTAGTTGTCTCAAGCAGGAGCTTGGACTAGAGTTTATAAAAACAAACTGAATGACTACAGGTGACGGCATGTTATCTTAGCCTACTTTTATTGTATAAGTCATCTTTAGCGTCTCTAGTCTGATCACATTCCTGCAAGCAATCTGGTTGACCTCTTTAGTTTTAGTCTTTTATATATATGGAACTAACATTCCATATTTTTATTATGTAAACACTTACATATATATGTATATATATGCATAATATATATATATATATATATATATATATATATATACATATCTATATATACACATTAATACATTACACATATATATGTATATATATATATATATATATATATATATATATATATATATATATATATTATATATGATATATATATATGTATGTATTTATATATATATGTATATATATATATATATATATATATATATATATATATATATATATATATATATATATATATATATATATATATATATATATATATATATATATATATATATATATATATATATATATATATATATATCATATATATTATATATATATATATATATATATATATATATATATATATATATAAAAGTGGGTGTGTGTGCTTCGTGTTTTAACTGGAGTCACATTTCGTTCGTTGTGGTAATAATCTTATAGAATTGTAGCATTTTGTTACTACATTAAAGTACCTTTAAAATACGAGCTCAAACCCAATCACTAGGAAGTAAGTGCTTCGTACAAATCCGTTCTTTACTTGAAAATGCGATTTAGACCTTCGAAAACCTCCTCCACAAAAGAGGATTGCAATATGATCAGAGATTGGGGAAACTGGGCAAAAAAATTCTTTTGTTTTACTAAAAGTCAAACATTTTTGCTTTTGGCAAGTTGCATGAAAATGTCATTCTTATATTTATGGTAATATGAATTTATTCATTCTAATGTGATATTTTTGATGAAAAGTAAGAATCGCATGGCGTATATGTCGGCAGTGAGTGATAATCGCAAGAGGTACTACCGCAAGCTGTACGCCGAAAATACATCCTGTGAAATTAGTACCAAAATGCGAAATAGTTTGCCTAGTGCCGTTGTGGAATCTTCCGATCTCCAAATGTTCGGGTTAATAGCTAATTCATTCCTTTTACTGGTAACGTTTCTATTTTCTAGTCCTTTATATTTAATCATTGATAGCCATTTCCTTTCACTTACCTCTCTTTGCAGGCTCATTTCCCTTTGTAGCCCACTCGGGCTTGTGTTATGTTGACTCTGTCCAGTTGGGTTTTTCGTTGTAGAATTAAAGAAAGAAAGAAACATCTACTATAATATTTTGTTAACTCATAAATGCAGCAGCGCACAATTTCAAACTTAGGCTTACAAATAGACCATGAGCCTGAAGTGGTTTATTACGCTAGAAGAAGTAATTATTACGTTGAATGTGCTACAACAGAGTGCACAGTTGTCTCAAAATAATCATCATTTAATCTCTGTACCTCTGGTTAAAACGAGGAATGCAAAGTATGGTTTCGATTAGATCTCTCTTTCTCTCTCTCTCTCTCTCTCTCTCTCTCTCTCTCTCTCTCTCTCTCTCTCTCTCTCTTTCTTTCAGTACATATACATACATAAGATACAAACATTTATATATATATGAGTTAGTCTCTCTATATCTCTTGCTCTCTATATTGCACTACACGCGCGAAGGATGGTTAACGAACTCTTTACTGTAACAACTAATACAACATGACTCTCTCTCTCTCTCTCTCTCTCTCTCTCTCTCTCGTCGTCTTTGCTGGTTTTTGTAATAGTATAGCATGTTCTCTTTCTCTGTTCTCGTCAGTGTATCCCTTCAAACACTGACAATAGCATAAGATGTAAAGCCACAGGCACATACGCACACGACACACACGCGACCTCAGTCTTTTTTTTTAACCTGAAATATACATTCTCATCAATGATCTCCCTTGATGAGTCTTGAATTTATTTACCTAATGTCAAGGTCTTGATTTTCAGACAGAAAAATATTGTTTGCTCCTATTTCTTTTTATAATATTGTATATAGTATATACATTTACATAGTACACACACACACACACATATATATATATATATATATATATATATATATATATATATATGATATATATATATATATATATATATACATATATACAGATATATATATAGATATATATATATATATATACTATATATATCTGTATATATATATATATATATATATATATATATATATATATATATATATATATATATATATATATATATATATATGTATATGTTTATAAATACAT
>NC_087202.1:41395989-41403489 GCF_015104395.2 Macrobrachium nipponense | reverse complement strand
TTTCGATTTAGAACATCACAAGAAACTTACTTATTAACTTCAGTGTCTTAGAGTGGGTGGATATGTCGTAGGATTACTTCAAGATTTTCTTACAGGTAGGCAGCAGCGAGCTGCTGTAGACGGGATCTTTAGTGAGCCAAGAACTTACTGTGCCTGGTGTTCCACAGGGTGGTGTTCTTGATCCACTGTTAATTTTAGTGTATACAAGTGATATGGTTGTTCTCCTGAAAGACAAGATTGTTCAGTATGCCGATGAGTTACAAGGAGTTGGAAGGATTAGGATGTCTCAAACACTTGTTAGTCCATCTGAGGAGACATCGTGCACTCACTCATCTGTAGGAGCAGGTTTTACTTATCATTCACAGTGTCCTAATGATTTCGTCTAGCTTTCTTTTACACTCTTCCACACTGTTACTGTTCACAACTTCTGGTGGCAGTTTATTCCTTGTGTCACGTATCTTGTATGTAAAGAAGTTCCCACAATGGGATGTGTTGTATCTCTTCAGTTCTAGTTTCCATCCATTATTTCTTGTCTGTTTTTCGTTTAACGTAAAAAGGTTACTGTCTACTTTTGTTATGCCTTTCAGTATTTTGAATGTTTCAATTAGTTGGCCTCGCAATCGTCGTGTTTCTAAGGCATACATGTTCAGGCATTAACTTTCTGGCTTTTGCTTGTACCCTTTCTAATCTATTTATATCCTCTCTTAGTGTTGGTAACCAAAACTGTACTGCATATGCAAGATGAGGTCTAGCTATTCATGTGTAGAGCTGCACCACCGTTTCCTTGTTTCTGTATTTGTACTGTCTACTTTATGTATCCCACTACTTTCTGTGCCTTCTTTTCAGCTTTTGTTCACCGTTTTATGGACTTTAAGTCCCTGGAAATAATGGCTCCAAGTTCTACACTATTTATGTCATTCCCAAGCAGCATGTAGCTGGCATGAAGGTTGTTTGTTCCTATTTGTAACACTTTATACTTATCTAAGTTAAAAGGTATTTGCCATCTTTTTTTACCATTCTCCTATTATCATTAGATCATTTCTTAAACTTTCCCCTGCATCTGGGTCTGTTGCATTTACACCTAGTTTGGTGTCATCTGCAAATTTGGCTAGTTAAGCCATTATTACTGTCATTAATATAAGTCAGAAATGATGAGGGGCAAGGACAGAACCCTGTGGAACTCCGCTTGTTACATCTGCCCATTCTGATTCTTCACCATTCTTTACCATTCTTCGATCCAGTCTGATATTTCTCCTATAATTCCAAAAGCTCTAACTTTTGTCATTAGTTTCTTGTGCGGGACTCTGTCAAAGACCTTTTGGAAATCTAAGTAGAGTACATCTATTGCTCTACTACTGTCGTAAATACCAAGCATGTTATGAAAAGATCCAAGAGGTTTGATAGGCAGGATCTGTTTTGTCTGAAACCATGTTGGCTATTTAACAAGTTGTTTCTATTAGTGTGATCCATACTTTGATCTGCAGTTATGGACTCAAAAATCTTACAACGACCGACGTTAGACATATTGGCCTATAATTTCCTGGCTCTTCTCTTGCAAAAAAATTGGGGGCACATTACCTAGTTTCCATCCTTTTGGTGCCTCTCTTTGTTCTGTACTTTTTCTGTAGAGTTTATATAGGTGAAGAACTATCTCCTCTTTTAGCTCTTTAATTTCTCCTGGATGAATCCCAATTTGTCTATTTTGTGGTTAGTGTCCTCTTCTGTAAATATCATATTTAATAGCAGGTTCCAGTATTGAGCTAGCTAGTGTCTTCAATTGTGAAAACGCTAGTAAAAAACTTATTCAATAACTCAGCATTTTCCAAGTCTGAGTTCACCAAATTAGCTCTATTGTCTCTAAGGGGACCTATGCTATTTTTTATTGATTTCCTACTATTAACATACGCACAGAATTCTTTTGAGGTTTCTTTACAAACTGATGCAACTCTCTTATCCTCATTTATCTTTGCATTTCTTACTAATTTGTCCACCATTCTACAGGATTCTTTATGCTTGCTTGCTTCTTCTGGTGTTGGGTGTGAGTTCATTGCTTTGTGCAATCTGTTCTTTCTTTTATTTTACTTTCAATTTCTCTGTTGAACCATTTAGGCTGAGGGTTGCCATTTGTTAGTATTTGCCTACTGATATACATCTAGAGATCTACTTTGTTCCGAATTGATTGTGCATTAAACTGCGCCACTCTGAGGGACTTTTATATCTTCACTTTTGTACTCAGTGGCTTTATTAGTTTCCCTTACTGTTACTGTTGCCTGACTTCTTCCCTTGAATGTTCAGTTCGCTGATGTGTTTCAAGAGGTTTTCGTTGAGAAGGTTTCCTATTAGTTTTGCTCCTTCAAAATTCAAGTGAGTTCCATCTCTTTTATATAGTTTTTTATTCCTTATAAATCTGTACCAAAAGTTTACAAACCTAACATCTTTTTCGTGGCATATTAGCTCCAGTCTATTATTGATTCCAATTGCCTTACTAAGGGAGTAGTGGCTTATATTGGTTCTGGGCAGAAGTCCTATAAGAATGCCATTATCAGTTTCTCGCCGATGTTCTCTACAACATTAGTCAATACTTGTGGGTGTAATAGTCTCCACTTATGAGAATTGAAGCTGCCCTCAGCCTCAGTGGGGACTGGGGACAGGGACCGGATCAGAGATGGTGTAGTCGATGGGGTAAGAGGCTGAACGAAAGCACGATTGATTAGTAGATCTCGTTCAGATTTTCTACTCCATCCTCCCCCGCAGGTGGATGGGACTTTGCTAGATGAGTTTGTGAAAGTTTCAGCAAATGCTGCACGCAAGTTAGGTGTTGTCCGTAAGACCTCATGTATTTATAACAGTGATAAAATCAATGCAACCTATTTAGGTCATTTATACTCTTTTTATTAGAATACTGTTCTCCGGTGTGGATGTATGCTTCTGCCATTTATTTCTTTTAGACAGGGTGGCTCATGGTGGTAAGTTACTGTTTCCTGAGTCTTCTTTCCCACCGTTATCCCTACATTAAGGGGTCGGTTGCCTGATGCACCTTCTCCAATGCCTTCTATCAAAAGTATTATCCTCCACCAAACCTCTTCTCTCCATATCTTCCTTCACTTTATCTCGCCATTTAATTCTCTGCCTCCCTCTTGATCTTCTTCTAACAGGTTCCTTCTCAATCGTGACTTTCTTTTCACCTCTGTAATCTTTACTAAGCCTGACCTTCTTATTTCATCATTCTCCACTCTCTCAAGCAGCGATATTCCCATAATCCACCTCAGCTTTCTCATTTCTGTCTTTCAAGCTTTACTTTCTCTTTTTTTCTTAGAGCCCATGTTTCTGCTGCATACAATAACACTGGTCTTATCACTGTGTTATACATCTTGACTTTTAGCTTGATTGGCATTTTCTTATCACATACCACTCCATGTATCTCTGTCTTCTCAAGGTGATCATAATTCCTTTCTCAACTTTCATTTTCTACCATTCTATAAAGGTGGCATTACACGATGTATTGACATACTCGTATTTGCAAACGGAAAACATCGCTTGAATTTTGTTATTAAACGACATAAACCGGGATTAAAGGGTTACGCTAAGAATGCACTCACTTCCTTATTACCTGCAATTGAGAGAGAGAGAGAGAGAGAGAGAGAGAGAGAGAGAGAGAGAGAGAGAGAGAGAAGGAAATTGCTGCAGTTTCACTTATATGCGCCATTATGAAAGGAACAACTTTGGAATTCCAGCGCGGTCGTAAGGTTTTATAAATGATTCAATGCATGATGGACGCGCAGTAATATCTGTCAATTAAAGTATACATATACTAGGATGAAGAAGAAGAGACGTGGCTGGTTTAGATCCCAGTACTTAGCTATAACGTATAGTGCATTTTGTATTTCCTAATATTGCCTCTGCATAGATGTTCTCATAGATTTAAGTTCTTATAGAGATACAAGTAGTTACAAGTTTCTTCACATGGAATAATAAAATATGAATAATTATTTCGTATTGAAAATTTATTTACTTTTCTCTTTACAGGAAGGTAAACACTCGTTTCTCCCCATAAACTCAATTCAAATAATTCTTCGCCTTTAAGAAAGACCCACTCGTTTATTTCCATAAGCTCACTCCAAATCCTTTTTCAACTTTAAAGAAAGACCCTCTCGTTTCTCCCCATAAACTAAATCTAAATCATTCTTCGTCTGCAAGAAAGACCCTCTCGTTTCTCCCCATAAACTCAATCTAACAATTTTTTGCCTTAAAGAAAGACCCTCTCGTTTCTCCCCATAAACTAAATCTAAATCATTCTTCGTCTGTAAGAAAGACCCTCTCGTTTCTCCCCATAAACTAATCTAAATAATTCTTTGCCTTAAAAAAAGACCCTCTCGTTTCTCCCCATAAACTTGATCTAAATCAGACTTCGTCTTTAAGAAAGACCCTCTCGTTTCTCCTCATAAACTCAATCCAAATCATTCTTCGTCTCTAAGAAAAACCCATTCGTTTCTCTCCAAAAACTCACTGCAAATCATTTTTCACCTTTAAGAAAGACTCTCCCGTTTCTCCCCATAAACTCAATTCAAACCAGTCTTCGTCTTTAAGAAAGACCCTCTCGTCTCTCTTCATAAACTCAGTCTATATCGTTCTTCGTTTCTAAGAAAAACCCATTCGTTTCTCTCCAAAAACCTACTGCAAATCATTCTTCACTTTTAATAAAGACCTCGTTTCGCCCCATAAACTCAATCCAAATCATCTTTCGTCTTTAAGAAAGACCCACTCGTTTCGTCTCATAAACTCAATCCAAATCATTCTTCTTCTTTAAGAAAGACCCATTCGTTTCTCTTCATAAACTTAATCCAAAGTCATTTTTCACATGTGAGGAACTTGTCTCTTTTCATAAAATAAATCCTAATCCTTCTTCATGTGAGGAAATTGTCTCTTCACATACAACAAACCCTAATTATTCTTCCTATGTGAGGAAAATCTACTCGGTCTGTCTACATAAACTCAGACCCAACCCATTCATCGCACACAGAGGCAAATCTCCTGGACCAGAGTGAGAGTGAATGAACGACATCCTGTTTGCACTGCGTACGCGAACCCACATTATGCGTCGACATAATTCTAAGATTAGCAATATTGTGAGCCATCCCTAACTCGGGGTGTAACCGAATAGGCAATTACCAATCCCTTTGACGATCAGGCGGCTGAAATGAATGGGATAAAGGAAGCGGGCCGCCGAAATCCTAAAAGGCTCAAACGGCTTGTTACACGAACTGTTACCCAGCTTAATTGAGTCACCCAATCGAATGACTTATTGCGGGTTGCCTGGCTGATTGGTGGTTGACTGGCCTGATCGGTTTGGTTCTATTGTCGCCAAATCTTTCGAGGACACTGCCAAACGTATCAGAAGGACATCGGAGACAGAGAAACTATTTTTGTTCTCGAATTGTCCAATTCCCGACTTCGTACACCAATCAGAAACTCTTGGTTTCGTTTGTCACAGTGAACCCACAGATTCCTGTAAACGGCGAGATTATTTGTCGATATGGAAGATGATGATTAAGAGCAACAATCTATTTGTTTCTTTTTTTTTATTTTATCATCATTTCCTTTTTTGTGTTCTTTAAAACAATTTGACAGGAATTTTTTCTAGCATAAATATAACAAAATAATGTTATTTTTCCATAGGTTACTTAATCTCATTCCAAAACACTTTTCAGCAATTTCCAACTGAATGAATCCGCTTACATGCAAATCCATAAACACGTGTCTGTATGCATCCCACGTATATGTATATATCTTTATTTCTATGAGTCTATAGTGTACTCAAGCAATCGCACATGTCAGGTGTGTAAGTGTGCTTATAAATGAAATAAATAATTCACACGTGCACTCACTAAAAGTATTTTAAAGGTTTCATTGCAACACTCATTGCTTCGGGGAAATGATATATTAAGCAGGGAATATTTGCAAATGGAAACGTAAAACGTATCCTTGAAATTTCCCATTTACAAATTGCAATTGTTGACTGAATGTACTCAAGGTGTCGCATAGCGGCATATTAACTTTAATTCTTTGCATTACTTTACTTTATCTGCTTTCAGTTGTACTTATATATATATATATATATATATATATATATATATATATATATATATATATATATATATATATATATATATGCATCGAGCTACAAATGTCCTTTAATATCTAATTCACTCTACCTCGGAATTAATATATTTTCATATATGCTTAACCAAAGGGGAATTTTATTAGGCGATGATAGAATTGTCGGCGCCCAGGCGCGAACTCAGGATACCATACAAATCCAGGAACGTCAGTGAAGCTTTTACCCACTCCACCACTGCAAGAGGTAAAAGCTTCACTGACGTTCCTGGATTTCTATGGTGTCCTGGGTTCGCGCCTGGGCGCCGACAATTCTATTATCGCCTAATAAAATTCCCCTTCGGTTAAGCATATATGAAAATATATTAATTCCGAGGTAGAGTGAATTAGATATTAAAGGACATTTGTAGCTCGATGCATGTATATGAATCACGGTAATGTGATATGACATATATATATATATATTAATATATTATATATATAGATATATATATATTATATAATTATAATAGTATATATATCATATATATATATATATATATTATATATATATATATATATATATGATATATATATTTATATATATATATTATATTCATATATATATATATAATGCACACACACATATATTATATTATATATATATAATAATTATTTAATACTATATATATAGTATATATATATAAATATATACTATATATATATATATATACACACCCACACATATATATATAATATATATATAATATATTATAATATAATATATATTATATAATATATATTATATTATATATATATATATAATATATTATATATATATATATTATTATATTATATATTATATATATATCACTCACTCACTCCACTGGCTGCGGGGCTCCATGGCTCTTTGCCGCCGCTACAAGAAGTTTCCAACGACCACGGTCCTGTGCAACATCCCACCAATCCCCTGGACCATCCACTCCAAGCTCTGTCATGTCCCTTTTTATGTTATCAGACCATCTCATGCGGGGTCTTCCTGGAGGTCGTCTGCCCTCTGGTTGTCCTCGAATAATCTTGCTTATTAGTGTATCCTCATGAGCCCTGGACACATGCCCCGCCCACCTCAGTCTTTGAGCCCTAATCGTGCATGTTATCAGGGTTACCTCTGTCATTTCTCTCAGCTCATTATTATGCCTTCTTCTCCACTGCCCCATCTCCGCATCAAAGACCGGTCCACATATCCTTCTCAAGATTCCATTCTCAAATACTTCCAACCTTCGTTCCAGATCCTTTGTCAGCCTCCAGGTTTCTCAACCATACGTTAACATGGGTCTAATAATGGTTGTATAGGCCTTCACCTTTGTTCTCCTTGATAAGATATTACTATTGAGCACTTTGGCTAAA
>NC_087202.1:41320989-41393489 GCF_015104395.2 Macrobrachium nipponense | reverse complement strand
ATGATATGGAACCCATCTGTAACAAAAGACATTCATTATATTCCCTATTACACAATATTAAATAAAGGTATACATTGCATACTTCTCTCTTTTCAAAGGCAACTGTTTCTAAGTCATTTAAATACGTGCCATACCTTGAGATGGGTTTTCCCTCAACCCTTGGTGTCCCTCTCGACTGTCTTTCTTCTTATCTCAAAGGAATGTGTCTTTCCCTCAAGTGCCTCGAATGGCCAGACCCGTCATTGCACATGCACAAATGGATGCACACATCTGCCCCACCCCAAGATCCCCTCAAAACTGCCTGTGGCAACAGCTTGAGCAGTCACCAAAAATGCACACACATGAAATTCCCTCATCCAAGGAAGACGCTCTCTGGGCGCGCCTTGTCTCCAATATGGCTCGGCTACCTATGTCCTTTGTGCACTCCTGTCGCACACCACATCAGTAACTAATGCACAATGTATCAATTTGCCACATGATTTAGGGCTACCTCTGTTGCTGGAGCCCTTGTGCCTCGCCGGATGCACAGAAGTTTAAGAACTCCTAACGCACAAATTGAGTAACGTTCCTTGATGAAAAACTCATCCTCGTCACTAAGATAAGCAGAACTCGACGGATAGTTGTAGACACAGGTCGAGTACGTAAACCATCTCAAAACAACTCAGCACGCGCCATTATTCAGTGTCTGCAACCATCGGGAATGTATCCAACACCCCCTCGTCGTGAAACTGTAGATTCAACGTTTTCTACTGAAGGAAATGTGGTCACCACCCCGTTGCCAAGGAAATATCCTGTGACTTCCAAGCAAGTGCGACTCGCACCCGCCTCGTAGAAGATTGTAGACTCCTGATTTATCCCAGAACATAGCATCGCCACTTGTGTGTAGACTCGACTCGACCTCGGGTACTGTGGAACGAAGTCGTTTCCATCATCACCATCACGTGAAGTTGGAAATTCTCTAAAGTCATCGTGTGCCCATATTTAAAAAAGTCTACATGATCATAGAATAACTAAAGTCTTGCTTTACCCCACAAATCCGTCATTAAATAATATACTCAATCTCCTAGTCAAATATTAAAAATTCCTTACTAAACAAAATATAATCGTTACCCACTAAATCCTTACAAGTAATCCCGTATCTAACAAACACACTATCAAAAGAGAACCCATAATGTCTAACAGCAAAAACTCCTTTTATTGTTTATATAACTAACCTCCATGAAATATAATGCCGAACACCCCTTCTATCTAACTCACATACCCTGACAAATTATATCTCCTGTCTAAAATAGAAATGCTATTTAAAGCTTAACACCAATTACGGCATCTCTCGTAGGAAAAGAAAAAAAGAAAAAAAAAGATAATAACAACAATAATAAGTGAACTTTCCCCCATTACACAGTGCACATAAGAGAAGAAAAAACATATATAATACAACATTTTCCTCAAAATGCAATATGTACCGTTACAGAATTTGGTACCACAACAATCCCATCGACCAGAAACAGCTACGAGAATAGTGCAAATCTCTGAGTAATCAACTCCAAAGGAAAAAATCAGCAACTGGACTCATCACAGCATTATCAGCAAAAATCCACCTGTGAACACCTCAAGTGCTTCGAACCGCACTATAGATTTGTCTAGTCAGACTTGCAACACCAGAAACCATTATTCTCCATACAGCCACATTCCACAAACTTATCACCAGGATATCATCAAGGTGCCCCCCCAAAAATTGTCCTTAAAGCATAACTCCCCCACGACATTACCCCAATTATATAAAACCACAATGCAGTAGTGTCACTCGCCCCAATAGTCACAACACCAAAAGAAATTCAGCCCCAAATCTCAAACACACAGGAATTATCACATGTTTATCATCACATTTCTCAACTAAAACAAAAATTCGCCATATTTCCGAACAACTTTCCACTAAAATATTAACCTCGGAATCTTGCGCCAAAATGCCACAGATTTGCGCATAATAAGAAAAAAAAAATAGTAGGAGAAAAAAATGAAAGAGAAAAAAATGTTAAAAATATTTCACCACAAAATTACAAAAGCCAGATAACAACCAAAATATGCAATTGCGTGACAATATATTAATCACCACAACCGATTCTTTTTTAATTTCGAGATATGTGTTAACCTCGACTGACCTGTTTTTTCCTCTAAGACTACAAATCTGTTTCCAATTCTTTCTTCAATGACTTTAAAAGGACCTTCAAACTTCGGGCCTAATTTGTAGTTCAGTTCATTTCTCACACTAATTTTTAAAAATACCTTGTCTCCGACATTGATCTTGGGATCAGATGTTTTACTAGTACTTTTCTGTATCATTTCTCTGCTTGTGAATTCGAGATTATGGCTGAGACAAGCATGTCTCTCTCTCACTGTGGATACCAACGCCTTGATCATATCCTCCTTGTGATCAGGTATAGTCAGCAAATCAAACGTGCCTCGTGCTGGGCAACCAAACAAAGCTTCAAATGGAGACATTTTAATGGCATCACTAACCAGTGTTAATACTATGTCTAACAACATCAATATATCTGTCCCAATTCTTATCATTACCACCTACAGCTTTCCTGAGAGCCTCAAGCACTTTCCTGTTTGTTCGTTCACACAACCCATTAACCTCAGGTCTGTATGGAATAATTGTTACTTTCTGTATCCCCATGACTTCCGCTAAACATTCCAAAGTTTTGTTCACAAATTCTCTACCATTGTCGGTCAATAGAACTTCGGGTGAGCCGTATCTGCAAATGATACCATTGAAAAAAGCTACAACTACTTCTTCAGCCGTTTTATGCTTAAGTGGGAAAATTTCTACTATCCTTGTAAGTTCATCTATTATCACTAACAAGTACTTGCTCGCATACCCAGACTCACAAAAAATTCCCAGGATATCCATATGTATTCTCTGAAAAGGTCTACTCAGTATAGAATACGATCCCAACTTGCATGAAGTTATCCTTGCAGGCTTGCATGCATTGCACACTGTACAATTTCTCACAAAATTTTCCACATCTTTCCCCATGTTTTTCCAAATGTATTTGGCACGAACCTCATCATACGTTTTTTCTATTCCCAAGTGTGGACTACCGAACCTGCAATGAACTATATCCAAAACTATTGGAATTAGGACTTTCAGAATTATGATCTGTGTCATATCTCCTTTACTTTCACTGGTTCTCAATTTATATTTAATTTTCCTAACCAACAGATTATCTTCTAACTCCAAACCCGAAAAAGGCAACTTATAAGGTTTCCTGACTAATTCCCCTCTAAGAAACGCTTTTGCGTCTGCTAGAATCTCGTCTTCATCTTGCCTTAGCTCTATGAGAGGTATATCCCATTGTATGGCCTCGCTAGTGACTTGCGCTACTTGGAACTCTTCCGTGTCGTGAAAACTTCTACTATGAGCATCTGTAACTACATTAAATTTGCCTTCTATATATTTGAGCTTTGCATCAAAATCTCTGATTGTTAAAAACCATCGAGCTCTTTGAGGTGACAAATTGGGTTTATTAAAAAGATTTAATAATGGCTTGTAGTCTGTAAGAACTTCTACTTTATTCCCCATCAGTAACATTTTAAGATGAACCAAGCTCGACAATATTGCAAAGGCTTCTTTATCTATGGTAGCCATCGATCTCTCATTGCTGCCCTTTGTCCTGAACTTCCTGCTATAAAAGGCTATGGGATGGAATTTCCCCTCAAACATTTGCATAAGGCAAGCACCTATACCTTCCTGGCTGGCACCGGTCACTATTGTAAAAGGTTTGCTAAAATCTGGAGACTTCATAACAGGGGGATTCATTAATGCGTCCTTGAGCTTTTGAAAACTCTCTGCCTGGGGTTCCTTCCATTGAAATTGAACGTCTTCCCGCAATACATCAGTTAGGGAAGCTGCTATATTAGAGAACCCTTTTACAAACCTCCTGAAGAAACTGGCAATACCCAGGAATGACTTAATCTCTTTCTTTGATCTGGGGGTGCGAAAATTCGCTATTGCTTTGACTTTACCGTCATTTACTCTGACCCCCTCCTTAGATATGACATGGCCTAAATATATGATTTGCTTTTTCAAGAACAAACACTTAGCTAGCTTAATTTTCAACCCCGCCAATCTAAGCCTCCTAAGTACTTCTGTAAGCAATTCCAGGTGTTGCGCGATCGTGTCTGTTGCGACCAATATGTCATCCATATACACAAAACCCGTGCAACCTGGTAAAAGTCATCGGACTGACCGATAAACCGAAAGGCATTCATATAAATTCATAGTGTCCCTTGGGCACTGAGAAAGCCATATATTCCTTGCTACTTTCACTAAGAGGGACCTGCAAAAAACCCTGCGCCAAATCAATTGAGCTATAAATATTATGTCCCCCAATTTCAACAAAAAGATCTGGTATGAACGCGACTGGATAACGGTCAGGGATTGTCTTTTCATTTAAACGTCTAAAATCGACGCATACACGGACAGAGCCATCCTTCTTGGGCACCGGTAACAAGGGAAAGTTGTAAGGAGACACGCTAGGACTAATGATTTCTTCTTCTTCCCATCTATTGACCTCTTTCTCTATTTGTCCTCTGATTTTGAAAGGTATGCGGTATGCAGGAATATAAATAGGTTTTTGTGCTGCTCTCCAAATTTACCTTATGCTCTAACACATTAGTCAACTCCAATTTATCACCTTGTTTGGTTACCGTATCCCCAAATTTTGCCAAGAGCTCACTTATTGCTTCAACATGTTCACTATAATGCAATCGTTTCCATGATTGCATTTCTGCCTCTGAAAACTCAGGTTTCCCCTCTACGATAGCCACTGAACCAGTATCACGACTCCAATCTTGGAAATCCAATATATATGTATTCTTCTGGTATCTTCTAACTGTATCATTACAGTTTAGTAATCCCACCCTTGGATACACTGTTCACTGATGCCGTGCTAATAACCCTTCTAAGCCTCTTGCTATTTTCAATAACACACACCTCCGTACGTTTTCTCACTTCCCTTAATTTGACTTTTACCATAGTCTTTGAACCGGGCATTAACACAATATCCTCTGATAAAACACCTGTATAATTGTGGTTAGTACCTCCCCTTTCCACCACCCAATACACATTACCACCCTTAGTATCATCACCAGCATTGTTAGTATCAGAAATAACATCAATATTAGTATCAGTATCCCCATCCATAATATCATCACCACAATTATCACTGTGAACTCCGATAGAATCCCCGCAATCATCTCCCATATCACCAATGTGGGTTTTACTATTACCACTCTCCATAACTCCCGTATCACCACCATTAGTGTCACTGAACACATCTCCTTTTTCAACAATCTGCATGTCCTCTGTTCTAATCACGTCCTCATAAGGAAGAAAAACACCAGGTATTCCGACTGTTATCCCATTAACACCCACATGGATTGAAATCTTGTGTCTACTACACGCAGGATGACCCAACAAAAGTCTGTTGGCCAACGCAATTCCTTTCATTACCAAAAATGGTTCTGTTAGTACTCTGTCACCGAGAGGAAAATGTATTTGAACACAACCCAGGGTATTTAATCTATGGGGTTGCACATCACATACCGTCTCCGTTGAGGGTTGCAAAGGGTAATTGGAGAACAAGGATTGATACAAATTATAGTCCATTAAATTGATGGACGCGCCTGAGTCTATAAAGATCGGGATATCCACACCCACTACTGTTCCATAAACTATAGGCCTGGGCTCTGGGGCGTCCCCCACGAGACCACAATGGCACGTACTAATCACCTGTATCCTTTTTGTTGATCGGCCTTCCAAAAATTTTGCCAATCCCTTTGCCCTCTGCTTTGACCTGCCTGGAAGTCATCTCATTTTAACTCCCAGAACTTTGAGGTGTAGGCCTCGCATCCCTCCGTATCTGAGACGGACAAGATTGCCAATAGTGATCCGCACTCTTACACATTCCACAGTATTTAGCTTTACACATTTTCTTTGGATGCCCTGGTTTATTGCAGTTGAGACAGTGTAACTGCTGTTGCCTTTGATCGATAGATCTTTTGTTACATTCAGCTTTTGCACACAGATGGGGAGAAGAAAATGCTGTGTCTCTTTGCACCCTATTCCTTTGGCCTGTCCCATTAAAAATTGTACTATCTACAGTGGGACATTTAGACATAAGTTTCTCAATTTGGGCATAAAGTAATTCCTCTTCTGAAGTAGGTTCAATCTTTTCCTCAAAGCTATTCACTATTGCATCCGGTACATCATGAAAGAGCATCGAAAAATGGATCAGTTTATGTAAATTGTCAAGTGAGACACTACCTCCTGTAACCCATTTAGATGTTTTTAATTTTCCCACCCAATCTGCCACTGAGTCAAAAAGTTCTGAACTATGTTCTAAGAGGCTATTTGTGTCCTGTATTTTATATAGTCCCCTGAGGTCCCTCACCATATCACCGTGTTCCTTTGAGCCATAAGCTGCTTTTAAAAATGTTTGCAAATTAGTCCAGGTACAACATTTTGCAAATTGGAAACTTCTGCAACGATGGGAAAGGTCACCTTTATTGAAATCTAGCATGGCTTTCGCCTCTCTAAACACCTCTATATCATCCGTTATGTTTTTTGCGCTTAAATAATTATTCACACCTTCAATAAAGATTTGCACTGGCTGTGCCAACACCCCATCTACTATTCCCTTGAACGGGCTCACGCTCGCACTCGGGTTTGTTAACATGATGTAGCAGAGTTGTAGTACTCTTAGCATCCGCCATTTTCCTCTCTTTACGGAAGCTTTTGTGTTCTATAAGATTCCCCAACCTTAATAACATTAATGTATTTATATATAGAAAACCTGATCCAGAAAAATTAATACAAATTTCCCCCAATAAAGGATAAAAAAAAAAACACGCCCCGTGTCCCGTAAATCATCCCACAACAGCTGTTCACAGAACAAGGTCACACAAAAATAACAACAAGAAAAAAATAGGGAAGGGATAGAATAAAAAAGGTACAAAGCGCTTGCTCAGCGGTCAGCCTAGCAACGAACTTTTCTCCCGTCCCTCACTCAAACACTCGCCTCCTCCCTCTCTCTCTCTCTCTCTCCCTCCCTCTCTCTCTCTCTCTCTCAGGGCATGACTCACAACAACAAAAAAACCTCGCTTATATCATCACAAAAACACCCCAATGTCCATCGAGTTTCAAGAGACATCAAAATAAAAACACCCTTTGAGCAAATTCATCACAAATAAAAAGAAAATAAAATAAAAAAAATAAAGGAGAAAAAAAGAAAGAAACCAAAAAATGACACACATCTTCATATGACTGGAACCCAAATTCGCATACGCACCGCATATATGCATAGCCTATTCACCACACTCACGAAACACCTTGATATGTCAAAAATTAAACTTTTTCCCTCACTATCTCAAGACACTAGTTTTCACAAATCACTGACCGGCTAAACTGAGATGCAGAGACGCCCGATGCTTCAAACACCACACCAAACCATTGAATCAGCAAAAAGAACCCTGAGTTGCCTGTGACATAATTATAACCCCTTTTCCTACCAAAAAAAATATGTGCCTAACTAGTCAACAGTCTCTGTTAGCATACCTACAGCCCATAAAATGTATAAAAACCTTCTTAAACGACTGCCACCACTAACTATAAACCCCCCTTTGACAAAACTACACAAATGACAACCCTTACCTGTTGGCAGCAGGCACCCTCTCTCTGCAAACATTGCCACTAGGCTAATAAGATCACATAAATACAAAACTATGCTGTTTATTACCCGAGGCAGATGAACATAAAATAGAACAGAATGATTAATAAGTCATGGTTATTAAAAACCCGTCTCCCCCACACAAAACTATAAATTATCATTCCACTCCTCTGGATTAGTCTAAATAATCACTCCAAGTCTCAAAATGTCAACTACTATATTGTAATAGTCAGGTTTAGAGAATCCTATTACTAGAACCATGATATGGAACCCATCTGTAACAAGAGGCATTCATTATATTCCCTATTACAAAATATTAAATAAAGGTATACACTGCACACTTCTCTCTTTTCAAAGGCAACTATTTCTAAGTCATTTAAATATGTGCCATACCTTGAGATGGGTTTTCCCTCAACCCCTCGAACAGCCAGACCCATCATTGCACATGCACAAACAGATGCACACATCTGCCCCACCCCAAGATCGCCTCAAAACCGCTGTGGCAATAGCTCGAGCAGTCACCAAAAATGTACACACATGAAATTCCTTCATCCAAGGAAGGTGCTCTCTGGGCGCGCCTTGTCTCCAAGCGAGGAAAGCTGATACAACATGTAATTCACTAACACTAGCCATATAATATATATATATATATATATATATATATATATATATATATATATATATATATATATATATATATATATATATATATATATATATATCTATATATATATGTGTGTGTGTGTGTGTGTATGTATGTATATGCTTAGAAAATCCCAGTAGATGCACGTGACTTCCTTAAATAAGCGAATACAACTGGAAAATGACAGGCAGAAATCCAAGCGCTTTCGTCTTTACTAAGACATTGTCAAGGAACGAATGAAATACAGTTGGAAAGAAAGTTATCAAGTAAACAACAAGATCAAGAACACCAGATGGTTGATTGTCAAAAGGGTAAAAATTAAGAGATAATCCAAGATTATCGTATATCACACGGTCACAAACCTAAACATAGATTTAACCCTAACAGAAACTACAACGTATCGAATAGTCCAGAACATGTAAAAACTTAATATATTAATTTTGTTGCTTATATTCATCTACAACTTTTTCATAATGAAGGCATCAAGTTTGAATAA
Organism: Macrobrachium nipponense; assembly: GCF_015104395.2. Classification (NCBI taxonomy): domain Eukaryota; kingdom Metazoa; phylum Arthropoda; class Malacostraca; order Decapoda; family Palaemonidae; genus Macrobrachium; species Macrobrachium nipponense. The sequence goes on along the minus strand of NC_087202.1, from coordinate 41,384,617 downwards.
GCCAGGACTTAAATTTAGAACATTTGCATTATTTGACTTCATGAAACAAGATTCAATGATATTTCTTTTAACTGTGTCATTACATGGAATTAAGTTTCTGTTAGGGTTAAATCTATGTTTAGGTTTGTGACCCTGTGATATCCGATAATCCTGGATTATTTCTTGAATTTTTACCCTTTTGACAATTAAACATCTGATATTCTTGATTTTATTGTTTACCTGATAATTTTCTTTCCAACTGTATTTCATTCGTTCCTTGACAATGTCTTAGTAAAGATGAAAGCGCTTGGATTTCTGCCTATCATTTTCCTGTGGTATTTGCTTATTTAATGAAGTCACGCACATCTACTGTGATTTTTTAAGCATAATGGAAACTACAAGCAACTTCTACGCCATTTCTGTGAATTTTCCGATCCTTGTTCTATTCGTGACATCTTTCTGTAATGCTCTTATCATCGGTCACAAACCTGAAACTTCGACTTAACAAGTCGATTTTACCAGTAAGAATTCTTCGTCTAGCAGAGCGACCTTTCGACGAGTTTCAACGCATCATACTGCAGAAACACATCGACATCACAAAAGTGGAAGTAGATGATGCGTTTCGTACCCTTAGAAGCAGACGGTATGGCTTTAATCAGACGGTTCCTGTGGATTGGAAGAATCGCCTGCTGGATTATTGCTATGGGAAATGGAGGAAGTGCTGCAACCGTCTTGAAAGGAACTAAGCATGCCAACGTAGACTTAATGATTAATTTATCAGACAAACCAGTGGCTTTGAGATATGGGTTAAGCTTTGGTGTGTCTAACGGTAACCTGGACTTTGTCGACATTTCAAAATCCTTTCGTTATTTGGAAATATCTAATCATAATCTATGCCCTGAGGATATCAATATTTGTAAAGGTATTGTGTATGGTGCTATGAGCAAGCCTTCTCCCCCTAATGTACCCGTAAGATTTCTCCAGGCTTTTAAGAAAATTAAAAAAGACGAAACAGTGAAAGTGACAAAGGCAGATAAGTCTAATGCAGTGGTAATAATGAATAAAAGTGAGTATGTAAATAAAATAATGGCATTGCTAAATGATACTGATACTTACATGAAACTGAGGTCTGATCCTACGCAGATAGTGAACTTCTATTTTAATAAACAAATTAAATCCATTCTAAAGGGCTTGGACCATTTAATTAAACAGTTTACCCCTCAATGCACCTCCCTATCTTATATGTATGGTTTAGTCAAGACACACAAACTCAATAGCCCTATCAGACCAATCATTAGGTCAGTGGGCTCAGTTACGTATAATTTATCTAAATGACTTGTAAATATTCTTACACCTTTGGTAAGAAACATTTCTAAAACGAATGTAAAAAATAATGTTGATTTTATAAACAAATTGGATAGTTTAAATTTGAATTTTGATTTTAATACGTTAGTTTTGATGTTATCTCTTTATTTACAAAAGTGCCTGTAGATGATTTACTTGAATTTTTGTAGGATGAATTAGAACGTCATGATATTCGCTTAACTGTAGCAAACCTCATTAGTCTCATAAGGTTATGTACCAAAGATAGTAAATTTGGTTTTAATGGGGAATTTTCTGTACAAAAGTTTGGCATGGCTATGGGTAATCCTTTATCTCCTGCCCTTAGCAATATTTACATGGAATTTTTAAGACAAAACTCTTACCAACAATTTTGCTCCAAAAAGTTATAGTATGGTATAGATATGTGGATGATATTTTCTGTATTTGACCAGTTCACGAAAATCTCCAGGAATTCCTTAATAATCTGAATAATTTAGTCCCTTCTATAAAATTTACTGTAGAGGAAGAAAGAAATTGTAATTTGAATTTTCTTGATGTAACTGTCCATAAAAATGATAGAAATTTCACCTTTTCAGTTTTTTGGAAATCAACTACAGACAGCACAAATATTCTGTGAGTACTGGGCAAATATCGAATGCATTATTCGTACATATGAGAGATTTAGATCATCCTATTAACTGGAGTCAAGCAAAAGCCTTATTACCATGTAATGACACAGTTAAAAGGAATATCAAGTCAAATAATGGACATGTTCTAAATTTAATTCTTGGTTTATTTAAACTTGATGCCTTCATAATGAAAAAAGTTGTAGATAAATATAAGCTACGAAATTAATATATTCAGTTTTTACATGTTTTGGACTATACGATACGTTGTAGTTTCTGTTAGGGTTAAATCTATGTTTAGGTTTGTGACCGTGTGATATACGATAATCCTGGATTATCTCTAATTTTTACCCTTTTGACAATTAACCATCTGGTATTCTTGATCTTGTTGTTTACCTGATAACTTTCTTTCCAACTGTATTTCATTCGTTCCTTGACAATGTCTTAGTAAAGATGAAAGTGCTTGGATTTCTGCCTATCATTTTCCTGTGGTATTCGCTTATATATATATATATATATATAATATATATATATATATATATATATATATACATATATATATATATATATATATATATATATATATATGTGTGTGTGTGTGTGTGTGTGTATGTATATGTATATATATATAATATAATATATAATATATTATATATATATATACATATATATATATATATATATATATATAGATATATATATATATATATATATATATATATATAGAATATATATAAGTACTGGTAATCTACTTAGGCACGAAGATATAGTAATTCATTTGTATTCCACATAGGAAAATGAAAAAAGGTATGTCTCAGAAAATGCCCAACAGTTTCGTCCTCCAATGGACCTCTTCTTGGAGCGTTTATTAAGGAAAGAGATGAAGTTTACAGTGCATGTAGCCAAGAAAGGCCTAAAATTTTTAAACATACAGTTACCAAAAACTAGCAGTTTGAGCTACAAACTATTCAGCAGTAAAATAACAATAAAACAAGAATAGCAGTTAAACAAATGAAAAACACCAAAATATCTAACGAGGTAATACGTTCATTTGAAACAGCATATCATACAGCACATATATTAACAAGCATATACTATATGATAGTTATGGATAACATTATCCAATTTGTACTGACGTTTCATGACATGTAAGATAAAAGGATCTAATTTATACAGACCAGGCGATAAATTAAAATTTTTTTTCTTTTGCTGTGAACAATGCAAGCTGTCTCTATCAAATTTCTTTCAATAAAACCTTTGCTCTTAAACAAAATCTTTGACCCGAGCCAGTCAATCGGTACATTGCACGTACTACTATGAACACATAAAGCATTGCTTATATTATTTGTTCGTATATTATATTTATGATTTAAAATGGCTTTTTCGAGTGTCTTCCCAGATTGTCCTATATAAAAACTACCGCACTTGCATGGGATCTTATATATGACTCCTTCATTGTTTTCCGGACTATTATGAATTAAAGTTTTTCCAATAGTGCTAGGATATGAAAATGTACTAAAACCAAGTAACCTTAGGGGGTAGACTATAGATTCTAATGCGGGGTGGTATGGGAAACATATAAAATCCAGTTTTCTGTTTTTCTCCTCATATGAATAAAATGTTTTTCGTGCTACCTTTAGACTGTAATCAATATCTTCCAATTTAAAATTATTTTCAATACCAACTTGATATATAAATTCTAATTCCTTATTGATAAATTCCGGACTGCAGATATTAAGAGCTCTAAGAAACATTGATCTTGATGCTAAGAGTTTTACTTCTACTTTGTGTGAGGAGTAATTGCTAATAATAAGATTGTTATTATAATGCGTTTACTTTTCTAAGATCGCTGTGGTGTGGCTTATACAGATATCATACGTTGCCAATTTTCAAGTTACGGTAATCATATTAGCTTCATGGAGTCTATTGAAATAGTTTTTATTTCTTGAAATGTGAGTACAAACATTAGAAAAGGGTCCCCAAGAGAAAGAAACTTTGTGCAAAGTATTATCCTTAGAGAATTAGTAATAATTCTTCTTTTCTAGAAGCTTCCAAAAGCGAATACTAAGGTATAAGTGGTCAGTTATTGGTATATTTGTATTAAAATCTTTTTATTTATTCATTGCTATTCGCCTGTCATTTATTAGTTGTAAAGTGAAAACAAAAATTGTTAGTTTTAAGTTATAAATAGTTATTGGTAATCATCTCCTCCCAGCCTAAGCATCTACCAGCTTAATAGTATGTGTTCCATCTTCTTAAGGATACGGAGTAAGGGAAAATATCCTTATTATGATTAATAACATAACCTTTATTTTCCTGTCTCTGATTATATAGCTTCGTCGACATTATAAATGATCTGTAACAGATACACCCTTTATTCTAGTAACTTCAAATAGATTCCTCTTACAGAATGATTTCCACCTTTCCCCTCTAAGTTACAGTTAACTTTTTTAGTTTAATATAGCAGTTCACTGATTCGCATCTCATATAGTTAATGATATATGTGGTGAATAATATTTATCGTGTTTCTCTTTATACTATTTATACACTCATATTATGATTATGAATCATCGCCTCGTATAACATCTATTATTTATCTTTGTAGCAATATCCGCCAATGTATAAGCTTGGCTTTAGACAAACTTGCTCTGCCTTAAGTTACTCAAGAGAAGAGTAGAGAGCAAATCGCCTTTTGTTGTGTGAAATGGCCATTTCTGGCAATTGTCTCTTTTGGCTGGATTGGTGAATATCCATTCTTTTTTTACTTATTGATAATTTGTGTTCATGCTTTCATTACTAATAAGTTTTAATTGCCCTTAGCACTTGTCTCTTTATCATCCGGTACTATTTATTTCTCTTTGGCGGTGAGAAAATGCCGATTTTAATGTTCAGTTACTCGGAACCGTCCTTGGGAGAATTTCAGGCAAGGTCTCCAGAAATGGCCCAGGTGAAGAAATTGGGGTTTCAAGTGAGTGATTGAGGCCAGCGGTCTTGATCTATAACAGCTTAGTTAATCTTTCAGGGTTGGCATCAGGTGATATTGCAAACATTTTAGCTAAGCTAATTTTAGCTAATTCAGCCGTTGTCGAAAATGTCTTAAAAATGAATAAAACAAATTAAATCGAATAGGAGCAGCCATCACAGCACTTATGTATTGCATTTGTATAATTTCATATGATATTTTCCATGAACACCCTTAGGATATAACGGATGACTTATCTTAAAATTTAAATAATGATGAACAGAAGCTCGACTTTCTCTTCCTTTTGTAATATAACGACAGGAAGATTAAGTTCTATTTTCTAACATAATGCTCTACTGCATTTTGAGATTAAAAGTGAAGTTCACCGAAAGACAGGTTTAATGGTTGAACATGATTCAAACTGCAAGAGCTTCAAAGATGGAAATTGACCCGTAATGATGATTCCATCTTTATGTCATACTTTGATTTATGAATTTCTTCCCGAAATCAGGAACCGTCTAAATCATTTTCGTCTTTCATTTCCCGGGTTTTAAGTAGAAGCACTATATATCTTTTATTCTGCAGAAAAAAATTAATTTCAAAACGACTTCTGTCTTCCAGGACATTTAATTTACCTTTAAATCCTTGTTGTAAATCTTAATAGGATTTGCTACTATACAGTGAAAAAGGAAATACTAATTTCCATGTGCTGCCATTACGGTATAGTTCACTTCTACATGTTAACACCTTTAGTCCCTAATTATTCAGCTTACATGTTCGTCATGGAAACCTTTGGGTTAAATTATGTGAGGTGCTGCTTTGGCTTGTTATCTACACCGTCAAAATATCTACAAGTACAAATTCAATTTTGGCTTGTTATCTACGGTCAAAATATCTACAACGTACAAATTCAATTATTCACCTTCAGTTTTGTCTGAATAAAACAGATGTTTTTATTTTTAAAAATTATAGCTTATATATATCACAGAAAAAAATAAAATCAAAATATAAAAATTAGTTTATTTTCTTTTTAGTCTAATATTTACATTATATCATACAAAATATCATAGAGAACTAGTTAAAATGAAGAATTTAAAACTAAAAGCTTGCAATTTACTTTGTTATTCAAATCTGTGAAGTGGAAAAATGCGTTGCCTTTGCGAACGGAACGAAAAGTTTGACATCCACGGTTTCTGCAACGAAGAACGGGCATAAATTCGCCATTTCGTCGTATTTTCCGAGTGTCCTTCATCTCTCCACTACATCGATGACATGGTAAAACACTTTGTTCTTCATCTAAAAGACCATGTCTTCTTAAAAATGCCAGTCTTGGATTCGTCACTGATTTCATTGTAGAATTCCTTTGCGAGCATCTTCAGGGCTTTGCTACTGACTGAAATATTTAAACTGAAATATGGAAGCCTAGATTGTTACAAACGACACAACTTGCATTTCTTTGGACATTAGGTAGCAATCTAGCTTGTTGCTTAGGAAATTAGTTCGTTAAACTGTTATAACAAATGACACAATAAGCCTTTCTTGGAAATTGTAGATCACATACCTGTGTAGATATCATACCAAAGTAGATTAGTGACATGTAGATAACCAGCCAAAGCAGCACCCTTCATTGTTGTATGCATGTTGGAACTGAGAATAGTTTCGAAAAATGTATCTCGGAATAAAATTTAGACATGGCAGCTGAACGGTTGAAAGGAATGATTGACTAATATGACCGATTGATTTACGACATTTAAACCGTCAGGCCAAGCACCTGGCACTTTTGACCATTCAAGGATGAAGACAGTGAAAAGAAGAAGGTAAAGTAAAAGACTAATAAGTGGGCGCACAGGGCCCGAAGGGACGCCGCAAACACCCTTTTAGTGATGCCAGAACCCTGAGTAATACCTGCAGTCATTGCACCACGTGAGGTGCTCTACGGGCATTAACTTCCCTACGGAGACGTTAAAGTATATCTTAGTTTTACCAGACCACTGAGCTGATTAACAGGTCTCCTAGGGCTGGCCCGAAAGATTAGATATTTTTACCTAGCTAGGAACCAATTTGTTACCTAGCAACGGGACCTACAGCTTATTGTGGGATCCGAACCACATTATATCGAGAAATGAATTTCTATCACCAGAAATAACTTCATCTGGTTCCACGTTGGCCGAGCCGAGAATCGAACTTTGGACCGCCGGACTGGTAGCCTAGCGCGAAATCCACTCGGCCAACGAGGGACCTCTTACGGAAACGTGAAATGCCACTGCGAAATCAGGGAGGTTGGAGATTTAGATTTGTGGGAGATAAAACACAGGAAAACCATGAGTGAGGGAATATCTCCAAGGACTTTCGCGTCACGTGGACTTGGAAGCTTTGGTGACGATGATGAATACAGCCATTACTATGAAGCCATGAAATCAAATAAAATACATATTACTGAGCTGAACGGATAATATCAGGTAACCTGCATAGATAACCTTAGTCGAACATTCACTATCATCGCTGTATAAGTGCTGTTCTAATTAAAAATATGCGTAACAACAGAATTTCTTTGTTGGAATGGACCGAGATAAGCAAGCATAATCTGACCTATTCAAGCATAAACTTGGCAAAAACAAGGAGTGCTAATGGAGTTGTTTTCTATTGCTTCACTTTCATTTGGCTCTATTCTTATCAAGGTGCTAAATAAACCATATTTCATATTATGTTTTTTTCAGCGTTTCCCATGGCATGACACCATAACGCTAGTTACATAAGGCTGATGTAACGAAACTGTTCATATTATCAAACCCACATTTCACTTTAAACATGAAATTGCTAATTTACGAAGGAGATAAAAGAGCCAAGTCTTGTAATTATATAATAATCTGTTAGTGATCAATTTCAGTAGCGAATTTTGTTTTAAAATGTACACAAAGCTTTATTAGAAAATAATTTTTAACTGATATAAATATTTCACAGACATTTTGAAATGTCCAGGATTCATTCCACAGTCAAGATGGAAGTGATTACAGACGCAGTTCCCTCTCCCTTGCTTTTCATTGTAAAATCCGAAATCATTAGGAAACAGGCCACTGAACGCGTTCGTTCCAAGAAAACCCCAAGTATGATTATAGTTTCTTTTCCCAAATGTCTTGATTTGCCGCGAGAAAAGGACACTTTAAGCCTGCTTACAAACCAAAGACCAGCTTAGTACCGAGAACGTATTTTATGCTAAAACTAGGTAAGAAAAACATTAGTAATTCTATATTATTTTTAGGAGAGTAGAGAAGTGTTTGAAACGATAAAGAAAGAGGCATATAAGCATTTTGGTTTTTACTTTTTAATAATTTCATCTTCTTGTTCAAGCCCCACCTCGCCCTCCTTTATTTTATTGTTACCTTTTCCTTTTTATTGTTAGATTTTTCATTTATTTATTTATTCATTTATTTTTTTGTCTTTGTTCCTGAGTTAGAAAAGGTAAATAATACCCACACATTGTATAAATTATGCTTTTCTTTTACACTTGACTGACAGCAGACAATTGTGATTTTCCATCGACCTGATCTACCTCTGTGAATAATGGAGGGAAGGTTTGCAAAAGTCAGTGTATTTAATTTACTGGTATATAAAATTACCTTTGATCGAATCAGTAACTATCTAAGAGTTATTCCTTCTCTCTAAATTTTTACCTTCCTGATGGGCATGTTAAATATTTCCGTTCACGTGTTCATAAAGGGATACGAAAAAATTTGCACACATATGCCAGAATCTGGTAATATATTTTTACGGTTATTACCACTTTCCCTGTAATTACACTGATGAATGACCTTATCCTTTGATTTTTTAGAGTTCCAGTGGACGTTGTTATTAAAGAATAGTGGTGTCCTTATTACTTCTCATGCCACATGGTACGTATGGTAATGTTTTTGTAAAAAAAAAAAACTATGTATCGTGGCATAATGTTTAAATATTAAAGTAGATACTATATATACAAACGCATATATACACATATAGTATATCCATACATATGTGTGTGTATTTCCGTTGTATTCCACATAGGAAAATGGAAAAGGTATGTCTCAGAAAATGCCCAACAGTTTCGTCCTCCAATGGACCTCTTCTTGGAGCGTTTATTAAGGAATAAACGTTCCAAGAAGAGGTCTATTGGAGGACGAAACTGTTGGGCATTTTCTGAGACATATCTTTTTCATTTTCCATTGTGGAATACAACGGAATTACTATATCTTCGTGCCTAAGAAGATTACCAGTACTATGTGTGTGTATGTTTATATATATGTATATACTGTACATGTATTAAAATACCCACATATAAACACGTACACACACACTTATATATATAATATATATATATATATATATAGTATATATATCTATATATATAATAAATAAGTGTATGTATGTACGTATGTATGTATATCAATTTCGTTCCTGTCTTGACATCTAGAAAAACTTTGAGCATCCCCTCAGCCAGACATTCTTTAGAGATGCGAGGGAGATCACCGTCCAGTAGCCACAACTACATCTACAACCACAACCCCCACAACAACAACAAAACTGAAACAGAAACCTTAACCCACAACAATCCGCCGGATGCCTACAGTCCAAAAACTCCCCTGCTCTCATCACCATCCATCAAACACAACAAACTTTTACCCCGCCATATGTGACTCCCCATTTCTCTCTCTCTCTCTCTCTCTCATTCTGTTTTTATATAACTCTTTTAAATTACTAGTATATATATATATATATATATATATATATATATATATATATATATATATATATATATGTATAGTATATCTTATATCTATATATATATATATATATATATATATATATATATATATATATATATATATATATATATATATATATATACTATATATATATATATATATATATATATATATATATATATATATATATATATATATATATATATATATATATATATATATATATATATATATAAAGGTTTTTTTGCCACGAAGGAAAAAATGAAAAAGCGAGATAGCCGAGTACTTTCGGTCTTATTCGGACCCTTTATTGCCTCAGTAAAGGGTCCGAATAGGACCGAAAGTACTCGGCTATCTCGCTTTTTCATTTTTTCCTTCGTGGCACTTCGTGATCAAGTTATTCATATATATATATAATATATATATATATATATATATATATATATATATATATAGATATATATATATATATATTGATCCAACAGGGGTTCCAGCAAGACAACAGCTTACATGATAAGTTTATTAGAGACGTTTCGTGCCCCAAAACATTGGCACATCATCAGTCTGGAATAAAAATTTTATTCTTTTTAAAAAACAATAAAATAAAGAAAACGGTACAATCCAAAAATATGAATTATTAAAGAAGCTTAGAAGTATTAAAAGACTACCTATCAGTTCAGAGAACAAGAGCAGAATGACTAGAAACGTGAGGACCGACCAAACTACACTTCAGGCCAACGAAAGGGGAGTGGCAGAGACGTAATTGTTTAAATTAGGCGACAGGTGTTTAATGTAAAGTGGACTCAAGTGTAGTTAGAAAGGATGCTTGGGTTGTTGAAGTAAGGATAGAAAAATGTGTTTTTTTCCATAGGAATCTTGCATTTTGAGGTATGTGTTCGAATACTCGAGAGTTCGGGATTCGATATCCTGGATCCCGTCCTATAGCTGAGTCCCATGTGACTATAATAACGGACTTGCAACAATCTCCGTGTTGAGCCAATATAAGTACCAAGGCATCTTGGGCATTCATATTTATAGATTACATTGGACAACATAAAATCTTGAAGCTTATCCTTGTAATTGAAGAGGCTATCTATCTTTTTTGGATTTACAGGGATTAGGGTTAGTCTTAGGAAACCTAATTCTTTTTCTATAATGTTTTTTATATTCATGCGTAGTTTATCTGTGTGGATGAAGGGAATTGATGCGTACATATTAAGTTTAGGTACGTTGAAACTAGCAGGGGGTGGAGATACGTAATTAGAAAACCATTTTATATTAATAATATTAAGAACAAATTGCTTTGGGTAGGAATTAGCTGTAAAAAATTTCAGTAAGTACTCAATTTCATTATGGAAAGCAGACCAGTCAGGACGTATATTTAAATGCTCTGTGTACCAACGTAATGACAGAGTTAGCTTTAAAGCCATAAAAACACGAACTGTAAAAATTATTTCCCAATCCATAAAAGTACTCTTGCGATATACACTAGTATTAAAACGTTGTTCACTCCTAGTAATTTTTACATCCAAGAAGGCTATTGAATTGTTGTTTTCAGTTTCTATGGTAAATTTCACGTTTGGATGAACAGTGTTGATATAATCAAGAAACTCGTAACCTTGCCAACTGTGTTTAAACAGGGTAAAAAGTATCACAACGTACTTTCTATAAAATGCTGGTTTAAAATTATCAGGGCAACTATTTAAAAATTTTTCTTCAAGATGACTCATAAAAAAAGTTAGCAAATAAAGGTCCTAACGGTGATCCCATAGCAACTCCCTCGACCTGCGAGTAAAGCTGTTTGTTAAAAACGAAAGCCGAATCTTGCACAGCAAGTTCGAGTAGTGTCTTAAAAAGGTGTCTGCTAAAACCGTGAAATTCTTCTATACCCTCATAACTTTATTAAGAATAATGTCTATGGTTTCTGTAACCTGGAACATTAGTGAACAACGATTCGATGTCAAAACTAGTCATAATTAGTTCACCATCTTGTTGAATTATTGTTTGTTGAAATTCAAAACCATTTTTTAAAACATATTGCGAGTTGAGAAATCAGTTAGTAATTGAACTATAAATTTGGATATCTTAAACGAAGGGCTGTTATCCAAATTTATAGTTCAATTACTAACTGATTTCTCAAACTCGCAATATGTTTTAAAAAATGGTTTTGAATTTCAACAAACAATAATTCAACAAGATGGTGAACTAATTATGACTAGTTTTGACATCGAATCGTTGTTCACTAATGTTCCAGTTACAGAAACCATAGACATTATTCTTAATAAAGTTTATGAGGGTATAGATGAATTTCACGGTTTTAGCAGACACCTTTTTAAGACACTACTCGAACTTGCTGTGCAAGATTCGGCTTTCGTTTTTAACAAACAGCTTTACTCGCAGGTCGAGGGAGTTGCTATGGGATCACCGTTAGGACCTTTATTTGCTAACTTTTTTTATGAGGCATCTTGAAGAAAATTTTTTAAATAGTTGCCCTGATAATTTTAAACCAGCATTTTATAGAAGGTACGTTTGATGCATACTTTTTACCCTTGTTTTTAAACACAGTTTGGCAATGGTTACGAGTTTCTTGATTATATCACACTGTTCATCCAAACGTGAAATTTACCATAGAAACTGAAAACAACAATTCAATAGCCTTCTTGGATGTAAAAATTACTAGGAGTGAACAACGTTTTAATACTAGTGTATATCGCAAGAGTACTTTTACTGGATTGGGAAATAATTTTTACAGTTCGTGTTTTTATGGCTTTAAAGCTAACTCTGTCATTACGTTGGTACACAGAGCATTTAAATATATGTCTGACTGGTCTGCTTTCCATAATGAAATTGAGTACTTACTGAAATTTTTTACAGCTAATTCCTACCCAAAGCAATGTTGTTCTTAATATTATTAATAAAATGGTTTTCTAATTACGTATCTCCACCCCCTGCTAGTTTCAACGTACCTAAACTTAATATGTACGCATCAATTCCCTTCATCCACACAGATAAACTACGCATGAATATAAAAAACATTATAGAAAAAGAATTAGGTGTCCTAAGACTAACCCTAATCTCTCTGTAAATCCAAAAAGATAGGTAGCCTCTTCAATCAATGATAAGCTGCAAGATTTTATGCTGTCCAATGTAATCTATAAATATGAATGCCCAAGATGCCTTGGTACTTATATTGGCTCAACACGGAGATTATTGCAAGTCCGTTATTATAGTCACATGGGACTCAGCTATAGGACGGGATCCAGGATATCGAATCCCGAACTCTCGAGTATTCGAACACATGCCTCAAAATGCAAGATTCCTATGGAAAAACACATTTTTCTATCCTTACCTCAACAACCCAAGCATCCTTTCTAACTACACTTGAGTCACTTTACATTAAACACCTGTCGCCTAATTTAAACAATTACGTCTCTGCCACTCCCCTTTCGTTGGCCTGAAGTGTAGTTTTGGTCGGTCCTCACGTTTCTAGTCATTCTGCTCTTGTTCTCTGAACTGATAGGTAGTCTTTTAATACTTCTAAGCTTCTTTTAATAATTCATATTTTTGGATTGTACCTTTTTCTTTATTTTACTGTTTATTAAAAAAGAATAAAATTTTATTCCAGACTGATGATGTGCCAATGTTTTGGGGCACGAAACGTCTCTAATAAACTTATCATGTAAGCTGTTGTCTTGCTGGAACCCCTGTTGGAATGTGTAGCTGTCTGCCCGCTGTCATTATATATATATACATATATATATTATACTATAGTATATATATATATATATATATATTTATATATATATACTATATATATATATATAGATATATACATATAGTTGTACTATATTATATATATACATATAGTTATATCTATATATATAATATATAATATAATATATACATATATATATATATAGATGTGATCGTTTGGCGCTTATATGCGGCGTTGATCGTCAATATATAATATATACTATATATTAATATATGTAATATATTATACCATACATACATTACATACATACATCATAATACATATATAGTATATTTATATATATATATTATATAAGATATATATATATATATACTATATTATATATCTAAATTAAATATATATAATATATATAACTATTATATATATATATTATATATTATATGATATTTATAGTAATATGATTATATATATTATATATATAATAATTATGTATATATATATATATATTATATATGATATATATATATATATATATATTAGCTGTACCCAGCCACGCGTTGCTGTGGCTCAGTCTGGTTAAATGGAAAAGAAAGAAAAGAGAAAGCACCTTTCTCTTATGCTCTATTTCTCTCTCTAACCATCACTATCTCTTTCCCCTCTTTCTTCTCACCAATACCAACTCTCTCTCTCTCTCTCTCTCTCTCTCTCTCTCTCTCTCTCCCCTCCCCTAAACAACTGGTTCTTCTCTCTCTCTCTATCTCTCTCACTCACTTTTCCATCTTTCTCCTTCCTAACACCGCCTCTACTCTCTCTATCTCTCTCTCTCTCTCTACTTTCTCTATACTCTCTTTCTCTCTCTAACAAACACTGTCTCTTTCCCTCTTCTTTCATAATACTCTCTCTCTCTCTCTCTCCTGCTCTCTCTCTCTCTCTCTCTCCAATCTCCCTGTCTTTTTTCCTCTTTTGGTTCTTCCCCTAACACCCGGTCCCAAATCTATCTCTCACTTTCCTCTCCCTCCTATTCTCTCTCTCAATCTCCCCTCTCAAACACCACCCTCTTTTATGTCATTGTATTCTTTTCCAAATGATGTCATATGTATACAGAAATTATGTATGATAATCTCGTAAAGTAACTAAATCTACGGGCATAACCAGTCCCGGTTTCACGGGCAGAACAAACTCCGTTTCAGGGAATCCTTTCTCACCCCTACCCCCTTCAGAGCGGGGGAGGTAGGATGAAGCCCCTTTATAAAAACACGTGTGTATTTGAATACAATGTTGTGCCAAAATTTCAAAGCAATCGGTGAAGAACGTTCGGAGAATTATGATTTTGATCCTCCAAGGTGTGGCTGCCTAAAAATTCGCTTATTCTGCCCTGAGGCGTTTCCTCGTTTCTGGAGAGTGAAATCGACCTTATTGCTAATCTTGTAATGTCAGTTTGGATATTAAGCTTACTTTGACTATGTTTTCCTCTGTATGATCAGTTGTGCCTGGAGTAAAGGGTTTGCAACTAAGACCGAAAGTGCTTGGGCTAATCTCGCTTTTTATTTTTCCTTCGTGGCAAAAACCTTTATTTATACATTTATACCATATATATATATATATATATATATATATATATATATATATATATATATATATATATATGTGTGTGTGTGTGTGTGTGTGTGTAGTATACTTCATGAGACAAGAACATTCAAACTCAATCCAAAATGTTTCAGTATGTCTGCCTTTAAAATGCAACATATTGCTCATCAAATATCTTACCCCCCCTTTTATTAAAGCTACACAAATTGGAAACCCTCACCTGTTGTCAATGGTGCCCTCTGTCTGCAGCCATGTCGTTAGGCTATTAAATCTCGTAAGTATAAAAATATACTATTTATTACCCAAAGCAGTTGAAAATAAAATAAAACAAAATGATTAACAAGTCATAATGACAAGAAACCCAAATCTGCCCATAAAGAAAACTAGTAAGTTAACATTCTACCCTCCTGACTAAGAATTCACTCCCAGACCCAAAATGTCGATAAGTTCATCATATTAGTCAGGTTAGAGATTCCCATCTCTAGTACCATGAAATAGAACCCATCTGTAATAAAGATAACAATGGATAAAAGATACACTTCACACATCACTCTTTTCAAAATATTTAGGTAAAAGAAGGTATTTCACACTTCTCTCTCTTTTCAAAGGTAACGGTTTTCTAAGTCTTACAAAATATTTGTCATACCTTTACGATGGGGGTTTCCTCTTCCGACACCTGACATGTACCAACTGACCTCTTTGTGCTCACCAAAAGAAATGTGTCTTTCGCAAGTGCCTTGGTCTATTAGACCTGTAACATCCGTACAAACGAATGTACATGCTTGACGCCAAGACAAGCGATCTCTTAGTTAAATGCTTACGTACCCAAATTCCTTCACTCAAGTATGCTGCCCTTACAGCCTGTCTCCAAGCAAGACATGATATGTGATTCACTAACATTACACACTTGTAAGATGGCTCGGCCACCTATGTCCTCTGTGCACTCCTGTCGCACACCACATCAGCAACTAATGCACAATGTATCAATTTACCACATGACTTAAGGCTACCTCTGTTGCTGGAGCCCTTGTGCTTCGTCGAATGCACAAAAGTTTAAGAACTCCTAGCGCACAAATCAGTATAGTACCTAAAATGATCATTAATATAGGTATTGTATAACGTTCACTAAAGAAAGGCTCATCCTCATTACTAAGATCAGCAGAAGTCGACAAGTAGTTGTGGACGCAGGTCGAGTGCTTAAACCAACTCGAAACAACTTAGCACGCGCCATTATTCAGCGTCTTTGACCCTTGTGAGTGTATCCAACACCCTCTTGTCGCGAAACTGTAGATTCGACGTTTTCTGCTGAAGGAAACGTGGTCACCACCCTGTTGTCAAGGAAATATCCCGTGACTTCTATGCAAGTGCTACTCGCACCCACCTCATCGAAGACTGTAGACTCCTGATTTATCCCAGAACGTATCCTGAGACGATATATCGAAGACATCTCATCCTTTGCAAAGGAAGTCCATAGAAACGCCATTCGTGTGTAGACTTGACTCGACCTCTGGTACTGTAGAACGAAGTCGTTTCCATCGCCATGATCATGTAGAGTTGGGAATTCTCTAAAGTCATTGTGTCCGTATTTAAAAGGTCTACATGGTCATAAAATAACTAAAATCTTGCTTTACCCCACAAATCCGTCATTAATCAATATACTCAATCTACTAGTCAAATATTAAAAATTTCTCGCTAAACAAAATATAATCTTTACCCACTGAATCCTCACAAATAATCCCATATCTGACAAACATGCTATCAAAAGAGAACCTAAAATTTCTAACACCAAAAACCCCTTTTTTGGTTTATATAACTAACCTCCATAAAATATAATGCCGAACACCCCTTCCATCTAATTCGCATACAAATTATATCTCCTATCTAAAATAAAAATGCTATTTAGAGCTTAACCCTCAATACAACATCTCTCGTAAGAAAAGAAAAAAAAAGAAAAAAGGAAAAAAAAATAATAATAATAACAACAATAATAAGTGAACTTTCCCCCATTACACAGCGCACATAAGAGAAAAAGAAACATATATAATTCGATATCTTTCCCAAAACGGAATGTGTACTGTTACGGAATTTGCTACCACAGCAATACCATCGACCAGAAAACGACCGGAAAGAATCTTCCCCACATGATACATTCCTGTGGCAATGCCATAATCAACATCTACGAGAATAGTGCAAATCCCCAAGCAATCAATTCCAAAGGGAAAATCCGCAACCGGATTCATTACAGTAACATTAGCAAAAAATCCACCTGTGAACACCTCAGGTGCTTCGAACTGCAGCATAGTCAGTCTCGCAACGCCAGAAACTCATGAGTCTCAAAAAAGTTCTATACTGAAACCACATCAGCACATTCCACAAACTATCTCCAAGATATGACCAAGGTGCTCCAAAGTTATCTCGAAGACATAATTCTCCCAAACGATACTGCCCAATTATATAAAAAAAAATTATCACCTATTCGGGATAAAAAACTACGATAAACTCACAATTCCATAATTATATACCACAAAAAAAAAAGGTCACCCCCGCCCAAGGATTAATGCCATCTCTCTCTCTCTCTCTCTCTCTCTCTCTCTCTCTCTCTCTCTCTCTCTCTCTCTATATATATATATATATATATAATATATATATAATATATATATATATATAATATAATATCATATAATATATATAATCACCATCTTAATAATAACACCACTCCAGTGATAAAAATATTTCCTCCATTTAATTAATAACCCCACACAAAACAAAAAAATCATCCCCCCCAAAAAAAACTTTGTCGTTAAATCATAACTCTCCACAATCATTACCCGAATTATATAAACCCCAATGTCATCTATTCGGCTCGCAAAACCCCAAAAATTCAGCCCCAAATACCATACAACAGGAATAATCACGTGTTTATTATCAAGTTTCTCAGCTAAAACAAAAATTTGCCGTATTGCAACACCTTCCCACATAAAATATTAACCCCGAAATCTTACACCAAAACGCCGCAGATTTACGCATAATAAGAAAAAAAAAACAGTAGAAGGAAATAAAAGAGAAAAAAAACCTTGAAAGCATTCCGCCACCAAATTGCAAAAAGCAGATAGCAAGAAAAAAAGGGGAAAAATGCAATTGCACGACAATAAAATAATCACCACAACCAATTCTTTTCAATTTCGAGATATGTGTTAACCTTGATCGACCTGTTTTTTCCTCTAAGACTACAAGTCTGTTTCCAATTTTCTCTTCAATGACTTTAAAAGGACCTTCAAACTTTGGGCCTAATTTGTAATGTAGTTCATTTTTCACGTTAAGTTTTAAAAATACCTTGTCTCCGACATTGATCTTGGGATCAGATGTTTTACTATTACTCTTCTGTACCATATCTCTGGTTGTGGATTCGAGATTACGGCTGAGATACCAACGCCTCGGCCGTATCCTCCCCATGATGAGCACAGTTAGCAAATCAAATGTGCCTCGTGCTGAACAACCAAAAAAAGCTTCAGATGGGGACATTTAAATGGAATCACTAACCATAGTGTTAATACTATGTCTAACAACATTAACATATCTGTCCCAATTCTTATCATTACCACCTACAGTTTTCCTGAGAGCCTCAAGCACTTTCCTGTTTGCTAGTTCGCACAACCCATTAGCCTCGGGTCTGTATGGAATAATTGTTACTTTCTGTATCCCCATGACTTCAGCTAAACATTCCAAGGTTTTGTTCACAAATTCCCTCCCATTGTCGGTTAATAGAACTTCAGGTGAGCCATATCTGCAAATGATACCATTGAAAAACGCAATGGCTACTTCTTTGGCCGTTTTATACTTAAGCGGGAAAATTTCTACTATCCTTATAAGTTCATCTATTATCACTAACAAGTACTTGTTTGCATATCTAGACTCACTAAAATTTCCCAGGATATCCATATGTATTCTCTGAAAAGGTCTACTCGGTATAGGATACGATCCTAACTTGCATGAAGTTGTCCTTGCAGGCTTACATGCATTGCACACCGTAAAATTCCTTACGAGATTTTCTACATCTTTCCCCATGTTTTTCCAAATGTATTTAGCACGAACCTCATTATACGTTTTTTCTACTCCCAAGTGTGGACTACTGAACCTGCAATGAACTATATCCAAAACCACTGGAATTAGGACTTTCGGAATTACGTTCTGTGTTGTGTCTCCTTTACTTTCACTGGTTCTCAACTTATATTTAATTTTCCTAACCAATAGATTACCTTCTAACTCCAAACCCGAAAAAGGCAACTTATAAGGTTTCCTGACTAATTCCCCTTTTAGAAACGCTTTTGCATCTGCTAAAATCTCGTCTTCATCTTGCCTTTGCTCTATGAGAGGTATATCCCATTGTATAGCCTCGCTAGTGACTTGCGCGGCTTGGAAACCTTCCGTGTCGTGAAAACTCCTGCTGAGAGCATCAGCAACCACGTTAAATTTGTTCTCTATATATTTGAGCTTTGCATCAAAATCTTTTATAGTTAAAAACCATCGAACTCTTTTAGGCGACAAATCGGGTTTATTAAAAAGATATAGTAATGGTTTGTGGTCTGTAAGAACTTCTACTTTATTCCCCATCAGTAACACTTTAAAATGAAGTAAGCTCGACACTATTGCAAAGGCTTCTTTATCTATGGTGGCCATGGACTTCTCGTTGCTGCACTTCGTCCTGAACTCCCTGCTATAAAAAGCTATAGGATGAAATTTCCCATCGAACTTTTGCATAAGGCAAGCACCTATACCTTCCTGGCTTGCATAAATCACTGATGTAAAAGGTTCGCTAAAATCTGGAAACTTCAAAACAGGGGGATTCATTAGTGCGTCCTTGAGCTTTTGAAAACTCTCTGCCTGGGGTTCCTTCCATTGAAATTGAACGTCTTCCCACAATACATCAGTTAGGGGAGCTGCTATATTAGAGAACCCTTTCACAAACCTCCTGAAGAAACCGGCGATACCCAGGAATGACTTAATCTCTTTCTTTGGTCTGGGGGTGCAAAAATTCGCTATTGCTTTGACTTTATCGTCATTTACTCTAACCCCTTCCTTAGATATGACTTGGCCTAGATATGTGATCTGCTTTTTCAAGAACGAGCACTTGGCTAGCTTAATTTTCAACCCCGCTAATCTAAGCCTCTTATGTACTTCTGTAAGCACTTCCAGGTGTTGCGCAATCATGTTCGTTGCGACCAGGATGTCATCCATATACACAAAAACATTTTTACCCAATAACCCATGCAAAACTGTGTTCACCAACCTGGTAAAGGTCATCGGACTACCCGATAAACCGAAAGGCATTCGCGTAAATTCATAGTGTTCCTTGGGCACTGAAAAAGCCGTATACTCCTAGCTACTCTCACTAAGAGGGACCTGTGAGGAACACTGCACCAAATCAATTGAGCTATAAATATTATGTCCCTCAATTTCAACAAAAAGATCTGGTATGCACGCAACTGGGTAGCGGTCAGGGATCGTCTTTTCATTTAACCGTCTAAAATCAATGCATACACGGACAGAACCGTCTTTCTTAGGCACCGCTAACATGGGAAAGTTGTAAGGAGACATGCTAGGTCTAATGATTCCTTCTTATTCCCATCTATAACCTCTTTCTCTACCTGTTCTCTGATTTTGAAAGGTATGCGATATGCAGGAATATAAATAGGTTTTGTGTTACTCTCCAAATTTACCTTATGCTCTAACACATTAGTCAACCCCAATTTATCACCTTGTAAGGCCACCATATCCCCAAATTCTGCCAAGAGCCCACTTATCGCTTCAACGTGTTTGCTATAATCTGCATTAACTAAATGTTCTCTAAATATTCGTTTCCTTGATTGCATTTCTGCCTCCGAAAACTCAGGTTTCCCCTCTGCGATAGCCACTGAACCACTATCACAACTCCAATCTTGGAAATCTTCTGGTATCTCCTAACTGTATCATTACAGTTTAGCAACTCTAACCACGTAAACCAATCCTTGGATACACTGTTCACTGATGCCGTGCTAACAACCCCTCTAAACTTTTCGCTATTTTCAATAACACACCCATCTGTGGGTTTTCTCATTTCCTTCAATTCAACTTTTACCATAGTCTTCGAACCAGGTAGTAACATAATATCTTCAGATAAAACACCTCTATATTTGTGGTTAGTACCTCCCCTTTCCACCACCCCATACACATTACCACCCTCAGTATCATCCCCAGCTTTGTTAGTATCAGAAAAAACATCAATATTAGTATCAACATCACCATCAAAAGTATCATCACCACCATTGTTATCACTGTGAACTCTGATAGAACCCACGTAAACATTTCCCATATCAGCAACGTGGGTTTTAATATTACCTTTCTCCATAACACTCGTATCACTGCCATTCTTATCACCGAGCACATCTCCTCTTTCAATAACCTCCATGTCCTCCATTCTATTCACGTCCTCATAAGGCAGAAAAACAGCCGGTATCCTGACTGTTATCCCATTAACACATGCATGGATCGAAATCTTGTGTCTTCTACATGCAGGATGACCCAGCAAAAGTCTGTTACCCAACGCAATTCCTTTCATTACCAAAAATGGTTCTGTTAACTGTGATGGTAATTGCTTCATAGCAAAGGAATATAAAGGAAAGGAGAACGCATTTTCGAGAAGTTCGGCAGCAAGGAGGCTTTCGCGCCACTGTTGGAGGCGCCTATCTTCGTGGTGGTTCCGGAATCGTCGGGCGTGTTGTGGAGCGCAAAAACGCGCCAATATTACGTGAGAAACGCCGCGATTCTCTGATGCAATACCTCGTCTAGATTCATCTAAGAACTTCTAGAAATCCCTGGAGTCGGTGACGTTCGCCGTAGGCTCCGCCCCCAGAGTACTGTATAAATACAACGAATGAACTTAGGAGAGCAGTGATCGTAGAAGAGAGAGATCGTAAAAGAGAGATCACCAGTCAGATTATCAGAGAGATCAGCTGCAGCAGAGATCTTCCGTGAGATACGAGAAAAAAGGAACCGACGAAGGATCAATCAAAAGAAGAGTTGGTTGGATATTGGTCTAGTCGTCTTCAGGTGTGGTCTACCGTGTTATCTCGATGTCGAGCAGACTTCAGAGAAGAAAAGGTCCTGTTACAGGTGTTGGGGAATTCCTGCCTTACAAGAAGATGAGCTTCTGCAATACGGAGTCAAGAGGACGTCCGCAATCGCCGATCTACATTTATGAAGCCAGCGCGTCAAACCGCCAAATCGTTTAGCAAGTATTCTTATTACCTCACTGTTTCCACCAGTTCACGCAGTGTAAGATTCTATCTGTTTATGTAAATAGGAGATACCATTCTGCATTTACCTTTGTTAGTAAGCTTGTAAATAAACCTTTGTTGTGTTAGTGTTTCTTTCTATATTCATATCCCCAGTTTCAACTGTTTGTGTTGATAAGTTTTTTTTTATTATTTCATATCGAACCTGAAGCGGACCTCCCTCAGAGGCCGTAACATGTGTCAACCCTTTCCAGGATATTTCGACACCGTAACATTGTCTCTGAGATCTGTGGGTCCGTAACATTTGTGGCGACCTTGCCTAGGCTATCAACACTTTAACAGTTTGAAACAGGGAAAATATAGAAAGAATCAGAATGAGTGAGATGGTGAAAGAGTTTATTGAGTCGGGTAAGCTACTAGGTCTAGAGGGGAATGATCTCCGTGAGTATGTTGAGAAGAAAGAAAGAGAAAAGTATGAGAGAGATGAAAGAGCGGCTGAGAGAGAAGCAATGAAAATGCAACAAGAGAGAGAAGTAATGAAAATGCAGCAAGAGAGAGAAGCAATGAAGATGCAGCAAGAGAGAGAAGCAATGAAAATGCAGCAAGAGAGAGAAGCAATGAAAATGCAGCAAGAGAGAGAAGCAATGAGAATGGAGCAAGAGAGAGAGATGTTGGTAATGCAGCAGGAAGAGAGAGAGAAAGAACGTATGCATGAGTTGGAAATTGCTCGGTTAAGGGAAAGTACTCGTAACAGTCGGTCAGGCGAGAACGAAAACGAAGCTGATACGTTAGGTATGAATGCAGTGCTAAAATTAGTACCAAAGTTCGATGAGGAAGATGTTACGACATATTTCATGTGTTTTGAGAAGTTAATGGAACGAGTAGGTTCTCCGAAAGAAACGTGGACTTTATATTTGCAGTCAGTTTTGAGTGGTAGGGCACTTACTGTGTATAGTTGCATGTCTAAGGAGGAATGTGATAATTACGATATCGTGAAAGACACCGTTCTTAGCGCGTATAGACTAGTACTGGAGGCGTACCGTAAGAAATTTAGAACTTTGAGAAAGGATGAAAATATTACGTATGTAGAATACGGTAAGAAGTTAGATAGGCTGTTTTTTGATTGGTTAACTTCTGCTAAAGTTGATGATTTTGATAGTTTGAAGAACTTAGTGTTGTTAGAAAACTTCAAAGATAACGTATCCCCTGAGATTAAAACTTTATATATGAGGATAGGCGAGAAGTATCTTTTGCAGGAGCAACTAGGCTAGCTGATGAATATAGTCTAACTCATAATTTGAGTGTTAGTAAGAAACGAAACGATCCTTCGTCTGGTAGAGTACAAAGCAGTAAAGGTTTCAGTCCTAGTAATAGCAATGCGAGTAAAAGTGACTATTCCTGTTATACATGCGGAAAACCTGGTCATACGTCTAAGGTTTGTAAGAGTAGAATGGCATATAGTGGCTCAGAATTAACTTGTTTCTGATGTAATGGGAAAGGGCATTTAGCAAGAAATTGTGCATTAGAAAAGAAGGACGGTAAGAAACCAGTATCGCTAGTTAACCTTTCGTCAAGTAGGAATGATGTGATGAGAGAAACTAGGAAAGTTTTTGGTGAATTTCTGTCGGAAGGCGTAGTTTCCTCTCTTGGAGGAGTAGATTCGAGAGAAGTAGTCTTGCTTCGAGACACAGGGGATGCTGTCTCACTGATTCGAAGAGAGTGTGCCGAACAGGGCAGAAATCAGTATGGAAGAGAAAGTTATGTTAGGTGGATTTCCTAACACGTGTCTTTGTCCTTTTTGAAGTTGAATTTAGAAAAAGTCAGGTAGTGTCAGGATAAAACTTGCAGTTGTGACAGTTTGTCCGTTGAAGGCGTTGACATTATTGTCGGTAATGACTTAGCTTTATCCAAGAATGTGAATCCTGTTGTGAGGAATATTCCAGTGCCTGAAATGGTAGTAACTAGGTCGGGTTTAGATACAGACATAGACTACGATCATAATTTGTTCGTGGATTCGAACGAGTGTAAGTTCTTGGATTCGAACGTGAGTGAGTTCGTGGATTCGAACGAGTGTGATAGAGGTAGCGAGGTTGATCTTAGCATGAGTGTAGCTGAGAGACCTAACTCTATCGTTGACAGTGAGAGCCAAGGGGAAGGCGTAGCTGTCGAGAGTAACGTAGTAAATGTACCTGTATCTAGTACTAGTTACGGTGATGAATTAGGCTGTGACATTTTTGATAAGGATGAGCTAGTCAGGTTGCAGAAAGAGGATGAGACACTAACCCGAATTTTTGAGTGTGAGCTGGATGATGATCTCGATGTGTGTAAGGAAACTTTTTGTGTAAAGGACGAAGTTTTGTGTCATGTTTGTCCTAAGTCAGGTAGTGAAAGGGGAATCACAGGAAAATTTGTAGTTTCTAGGAAGCTTCATGATTTTATTTTGAAGTTAGCACATGATGAGCAAGGACATTTGGGAGTAAATAAAACTTTCAAGTGTATTAGTAGGGCGTACTTTTGGCCTAAGATGAAAAATGATGTGTGTTTTAAGACGTTTGCTTTAAACTGTAATGAATATCAAATTGCCGGGAAACCGATTCAAGTAATTCCTAGAGTTCAGTTGTGTAATATTCCTTCAGTAGGCTTATTTTTTGATGATGTAATTATAAATATGTTCGGAACTTTGCCTAGAATTAAGAGTAGAGATGATTGCATAACTAATCTTGATTATTATAAAAACAATCTAAGAGATGTTTGGCAGCTTGCGGAGGAGAACGGAAGCGCTTGGCAATTAGTGAAAGAAAACCCGAACAGAAGTAAAGGAGAAACTGAAGGAAACCCTCATCTTCGAGCAAAAGAGAGAAGTTTGTGTGTAAGAGATAAAGTATTAGTACTAGTCTCGAGAGAAAGTCCATTTTTACCTTATAAGTACGAAGGTCTTTATTCAGTGTTAGAGAAGAGGGGAAATATATATCATAAAATTAATGTGGGTAAGAGTAGAGCAAAGTCAGTAAATGTAGATTTGCTTCAGAATTATAAACAACGCCCCGTGCCTTGGCCTCCGCCCGTGTACCAGTGTTACTGAGTGAGATTAGTTTTGAGATAAACACAAGAGGTGTTTTAGTATTTATAAGTTTTAATCAGAGTTCAGAAAACGGAAAAAGTAAGAGAGAAGGATAATGATATAGTTAGTAGCCTCCAGAGATTTCTCAGAATGAGTAGCCTAATGACCGTTTTCTGTTATCGCACGAGTGAATGTGTGAGTGGGGAAGGGTGTGTGTTTGACTGGATTAAAGCTTTATGCAGAATTGTTTCCCCGCTGTTTAATTTTTGCTTCTCTTTAGAAAAAAATAAAATCAATTGATTTCATTTATTTTTTCTTTTGGAGGGGCGTGTGATGGTAATTGCTTCATAGCAAAGGAATATAAAGGAAAGGAGAACGCATTTTCGAGAAGTTCGGCAGCAAGGAGGCTTTCGCGCCACTGTTGGAGGCGCCTATCTTCGTGGTGGTTCCAGAATCGTCGGGCGTGTTGTGGAGCGCAAAAACGCGCCAATATTACGTGAGAAACGCCGCGATTCTCTGATGCAATACCTCGTCTAGATTCATCTAAGGAGTCGGTGACGTTTACCGTAGGCTCCGCCCCCAGAGTGCCGTATAAATACGACGAATGAACTTTGGAGAGCAGTGATCGTAGAAGAGAAGAGATCGTAATAAGAGAAGATCACCAGTCAGATTATAGAGAGATTCAGCTGCAGCAGAGATCTTCCGTGAGATACGAGAAAAAAGGAACCGACGAAGGATCAATCAAAAGAAGAGTTGGTTGGATATTGGTCTAGTCGTCGTCTTCAGGTGTGGTCTACCGTGTTATCTCGATGTCGAGCAGACTTCAGAGAAGAAAAGGTCCTGTTACAGGTGTTGGGGAATTCCTGCCTTACAAGAAGATTAGCTTCTGCAATACGGAGTCAAGAGGACGTCCGCAATCGCCGATCTACATTTATGAAGCCAGCGCGTCGAACCGCCAAATCGTTTAGCAAGTATTCTTATTACCTCACTGTTTCCCCCAGTTCACGCAGTGTAAGATTCTATCTGTTTATGTAAATAGGAGATACCATTCTGCATTTACCTTTGTTAGTAAGCTTGTAAATAAACCTTTGTTGTGTTAGTGTTTCTTTCTATATTCATATTCCCAGTTTCAACTGTTTGTGTTGATAAGTTTTTTTTTTATTATTTCATATCGAACCTGAAGTGGACCTCCCTCAGAGGCCGTAACATGTGTCAACCCTTTCCAGGATATTTCGACACCGTAACATTGTCTCTGAGATCTGTGGGTCCGTAACATAACACTCTATCACCAAGAATAAACTGTATTTGAACACAACCCAGGGTATTTAATCTATGGGCTTGCACATCACACACCGTCTCCATTGAGGGTTGCAAAGGGTAATTGGAAAACATGGATTGATACAAATTATAGTCCATTAGATTTACTGATGCCCCCAAGTCTATAAATATCGGGATATCCACATCCCCTACTGTTCCATAGACTATAGGCCTGGGCTCTGGGGCGTCCCCCACGAGACCACAATGGCATTTACCAATCACCTGTATCCTTTTTGTTGATCGGCCTTCCAAAAATTTCGCAGATCCCTTTGCCCTCTGGTTTGACCTGCCTGGGAAGTTCTCACATTATAATTACCAGAACCTTGAGGTGGAGGCCTCGCATCTCTCCGTATCTGAGATGGACAAGACTGCCAATAATGATCAGTATTCTTACACATTCCACAATATTTAACCCTACACAATTTCTTTGGATGCCTTGGTTTATTGCAGTTGAAACAGCGCAACTACTGTTGCTTTTGATAGATCGATCTTTTGTTATGTTCAACTTTTGCGCACAGACGGGGAGGAGAAAATTCTGTGTTCCTTTTCACTCTATCCCTCGGGTGTGTCCCATCAAAAATTGTACTATATCTCCACAGTGGGACATTTAGACATATTTTTCCATTTGGGCATAAAGTAATTATTCGTCTGAAGTAGGTTCAATCTTTTCATCAAAGCTATTCACTATCGTATCCGGTACATTGTGCCAGAGCAGGGAAAAATAGGTCAGTTTATGAATGCTATCAAGAGAGACATTACTCCCTGTAGCCCATTTAGATGTTTTCAATTTTCCTACCCAATCCGCCACTGCGTCAAAAAGTTTTGAACTATGTTCTACGAGGCTATTAGTGCTTTTCCGTAGTTTATAAAGACCCCGAAGGTCCCTCACCATATCTCTGTGTTCCTTTGAGCCATAAGCTGTTTTCAAAAATGCTTGCAATTCCGTCCAGATGTGACATTTTGTAAATTGGAAACTCCAGCAACGATGGGAGAGGTCTCCCCTATTGAAATCTAGCAAAGCTTTCGCCTCTCTAAATGCCTCTATATCGTCCAATATATTCTTTCTTGCTAAATAATTATTACCTCCTTCAATAAAAATTTGGACAGGATGTGATAAAACGCCATCTACCATCCCTCTGAATGGACTCACGCCCGCACTCACGTTCGTTACCTGATGTAGTAGCGTTGTGGTACTCTTAGTATCCGTCATCTTTCTCTGTTTCCAAAAGCTATTTTGTTCTATAAGATTTCCCGATCTCAATAACATCAATGTATTTATATACACAAAACCCAATCCAGAAAAATTAATACAAATTTTCCCCAATAATGGATAACAAAAGGCAAACGCACTCAACGCCCAGTATTATTATCCCACGAAAAAAAAAAAAAAAAAAATAGGGAGGGGATAGAAAAAGAAAAAAAAAAGGCAAAACGCTTACTAAGTGCTACACCCCGGCAACCGTCTCACACCCCAGTTCTCTTCTCTCTCTCTCTCTCTCTCTCTCTCTCTCTCTCTCAGGGCATGACTCGCAGCAAAAAACTCCGCTCAAGTAAATTCGCCACAAACCAACAAAAGGAATATAAACAACAAAAAAAGTAAAAAAAAAATATATATATAAAAGATAAAAAGAAGAAAATAAGAAAGAAAACTTGAAAATACACTCACATCTTCATATGACTGGAAACCGAATACGTATACGCACCGCAAATATGCGTGAACTATTTACCACACTTGTGGGACACTTTAATACATCGAAAATTAAACATTTCCCCTTCACATTTTAAAACACTGGTGTTCAAGAATCCCAAGATGGCTGACACTGACTTAGCCCGAGAGACGAACAGCTTCTCCCTGTCCAACCCATTGAATCAGCAAAAAGAGCCCCGAGTTGCCTGTGACATGATTATAACCCCTTTTCCTACCAAAAAAAAACATCTATGTCTAACTGGTCACCAGTCTCTTCGGAGGCGTGGGTTCGAATCCCACCGCTGCCACCACTCTTACCCCACCTCTTTTATTAACCCTTAAACGCCGAAGCGGTAAAAATGAAAAACTCCCCCGAATGCCAGAGCCGGTTTTGAGTGAGCGCGGAGGCGGAAAAAACAATTTTTTCAAAAAATCACAGCGCGTTTAGTTTTGAAGATTAAGAGTTAATTTTGGGCTCCTTTTTTTGTCATTGCCTGAGGGTTAGTATGCAATCATCAGAAATGAAAAATAATATCATTATCATATGTAAATAATGCGATATATGGTAGCAAAAAAAAAAAATTCATACATAATTGTATTAAAATCACGCTGTGCAAAAAACGGTAAAAGCTAACGAGTTTCTCTTTTTTCGTTGTATTGTACACTAAATTGCAATAATTTTGATAGATAATACATTGTAAAACAATAAAAGCAACACCGGAAAAATATTATCACAAAATGATGTACGAATTCGTAATGCGCGGACGTAAAAAAATGTTTTTTTTCAAAATTCAATGTTAAATCCTAAAATTGTTCTAGAGATTTCCAATTTGTTTCAAAATGAATACAAATGATTGAATATTACGATACTGTAAGAGTTTTAGCTTACATTTGCAGTTTTTGACCATTTCCAACGAGTTAAAAATGACCAAATGTCGAAATTTTTTTATAAAATTTTTTTATATGCAATTATTTCGGAAATTAGAAAAGCTACAAACTTCAAATATTTTTTCTTTTATTCTACACTAAATTGCGCACATTTTCATATATAAAACTCTATGAAATGCCTAATATGAAACGGAGCAAATTTTCCGAGAATGCGATGTACGCAATTCGGAGATTTATGGCGGAGAATCCGGGCGCAGAGGGAAGGAAAGTTTTTTTCATAAATTCACCATAAATCGAAATATTTTGCTAGAGACTTCCAATTTGTTGCAAAATGAAGGTAAATGATTGAATATTACTAAAATATAAGAGTTTTAGCTTACAATTGCGTTTTTCGACCATTTCGGTAGAGTCAAAGTTGACCAAACGTGTTTTTTTTCTATTTATCGTGATTTATATGCAAATATTTCGAAAATGAGAAAAGCTACAACCTTCAATTATTTTTCGTTGTATTTTACATGAAATTGCGAACATTTTCATATATAAAACTTTATGTAACGGCTAATTTAAAATGGTGCAAACATTACCACAATCGCACGTATGAATTTTTCAGAAGAGTTACCGCGCGGCCTAAGGAAAATGTTATTTTTTTCATAAATTCACCATAAATCGAAATATTGTGCTAGAGACTTCCAATTTGTTACAAAATGAAGGTAAATGATTGAATATTACTAAATTATAAGAGTTTTAGCTTACAATTGCGTTTTTCGACCATTTCGGTAGAGTCAAATTGACCAAAGGTTGAAAATTTGTCACTTATCATTCTTTATATGGAAATATTTCAAAACTGATAAAAGCTACAATCATGGGTATATTTTTGTTGTATTTTAAATGAAATTGTGCACATTTTCATATATAATACTTCATGTAACGGATAATTTAAAACAGTGCAAAAATTATGTCAAAGTGACAAAATAATTTTTGAGATGTGTCACTGATACTTTTTAGTGTGATAAGAAAGAAATTCGCGTTTGCGCGCCTGCGTAACGATTGTAAACAAAACAACGCCTTGATCCGTGAACTCCCAGCATCCCCCAATGCGCGTGATTCAAAAGTTTTTGGCTGGTAGGCCTATAAGTATTTTTCCGCGAATTTAAAAAAAAACTTTTTTGAGTCGACGTATGGTACGTCTATTCGTCGTTTAAGGGTTAAAGCTACACAAATTGGAAACCCTTACCTGTTGTCAATGGTGCCCTCTGTCTGCAACCATGTTGTTAGGCTATTAAGATCTGGTAAGTATAAAAATATACTATTTATTACCCAAAGCAGTTGAATATAAGATAGAACAAAATGGTTAACAAGTCATAATGACAAGAAACCCAAATCTGCCCATAAAGAAAACTAGTAAGTTAACATTCTACCCTCCTGACTAAGAATTCACTCCCAGACCCAAAATGTCAATAAGTTCATCATATTAGTCAGGTTAGAGATTCCTGTCTCTAGTACCATGAAATAGAACCCATCTGTAATAAAGATAACAATGGATAAAAGATACACTTCACACATCACTCTTTTCAAAGTATTTAGGTAAAAGAAGGTATTTCACACTTCTCTCTCTTTTCAAAGGTAACGGTTTTCTAAGTCTTACAAAATATGTGTCATATCTTTACGATGGGGGTTTCCTCTCCTGACACCTGACGTGTACCAACCGACCTCTTTGTGCTCACCAAAAGGAATGTGTCTTTCGCAAGTGCCTTGGTCTATTAGACCTGTAACATCCGTACAAACGAATGTACATGCTTGACGCCAAGACAAGCGATCTCTCGGTTAAACGCTTACATACCCAAATTCCTTCACTCAAGTAAGCTGCCCTTACAGCCTGTCTCCAAGCAAGACATGATATGTGATTCACTAACATTACACACTTGTAAGAAATATATATATACTGGCTGACCAACCCTGCACCTCCCAGCAAAACTCCAAAGAACTCAAAATTTTCCTACATCTCCTTTAAATTGGTTTGTCATGTAAAGAATGTGTAGTGTCATTGAAAATGCTTTCCTTTCCTCTCATTAATAACTCTGTGTTGAATTCATTAAAGAAGACTCTCTGATCGTGGAAATGGCGACAGTGTCATACAGACTTCCACAACGCACAGAAATTCACGTATACCGAAAGGTTAGTATGAGAACAACTTCACTCATGGAATTGGACAAGGGATGAATCTCTGCAGAGACTATATAGGGGACCTTTTGACAAATCATATATACCCTCATGAACAAAAGAATGCTACGTCAGTGACTGTAGCAAGTCATGTTTAGATGCGAAAATCACACAGGAATTGCCTTATTGCCAGTGAAAACGTACTAGCGTTAGTTTTCCTCACTACCATTTCTCTCTCTCTCTCTCTCTCTCTCTCTCTCTCTCTCAGTCAGTTCAGTATTTAACAGAATAAGTTCACAACAATAACGAAAAGACAATCATAACTGATGAACGACATGTCATCAGGTCTACGGGGACGAAGTGCGGTTTAGGCATTCGCACAGCTTCACCTCGTTTTCAAGACTGGTATTCAGTCGTTATCGTATTAAACCTACTAAATGGTAGGCTGTTAGCTTGACAAACAGCTTCAGTATATTCATAAGATATTAAGATACAATGTCCGTTAGATATATGAATATGAATAGTAATTATTATCACGATTGTAATTGTAGACACCGCAAAATGAGCTACAACTGTTTTCGGCTTCCTGTACGTGTTAACGAACGCTTTTCAATTTCCTTTGATGTTTCTGAGGGAAAATGTAAGCCGAAGTCTAATGGTCTAACATAAAAATTGTCGATATATGGTGATTATTTTTAATTGAATTAAAAACTTAGACATAATGATGTTAGTAACTCAAAGTACTTAAGAATTTTTATTATATTGGCAAGGTATAATTTAGACAATTTAGGCTGAATATGAACACTGAATAAAAATTGTGGTATTTTCGTCGCGAGTAATAGTTTAAAGATGGGTTATTTTTGTCACCCAAGCATATAGTCTGCTAATACATACGTACGGATGGTGATGGATTTCTTTCGTCTCGTTCATCTCAAAAATTTTGCCCAAACTTAGTTTTATACATTCAACTTCCCTGGCAGATATATACTTAGCTATAGACTCCGTCATCCCCGACAGAAATTCGAATTTCGTGGCACACGCTACAGGTAGGTCAGGTGATCTACCGCCACTGCCGCTGGGTGGCAGGAATAGGAACCATCCCATTTTCTAAGACAGATTTTCTCTGTCGCGGGTAGCCACAACATTGTTGTTGTTACCTCCTGACTTGATTTTCGTATTTTCATCGCCGTTGATCTTCTGGACTGTCATTTTGGTGACGTATTTGGATCTGTGGTTTGGCATACGCTTTTGTGGAACGTTTTTTGGATTGTGGCTTCGGATTTTGCTCAAAAATGTCTGATTCTAGCTGCGAAGTTAGAAGATGTGTGAATGAGGGTTGTTTGGTGAGGCTACCGAAAGTGTCGTTAGATCCTCACAAGGTATGCAAGAAGTGTAGGGGATATGAATGCACTAGAAATAACACGTGTGATGAATGTGTGAATATGGATGAGGAAGGATGGAAGACCCTAGATTCCTACTTAAGGAAACTAGAGAGAGATAGGGTTAGAAAGGCTGTCTCTAGAAGCATGAGTAGATCTCGCTCTAACGAGCCAGTTAGTATAACTAACCCCCAATTAATTGCTTCCTCACATGCAGTATCAACCTCTCCCGTAGCAGATGTTGCAAGTTCTTCTGCAGAGATTGCAAATTTGAAGTCCGCATTAAGAAGGATGGAGCTTGAAATGCAAGCTCTTAAAGGTAAGAATGTGGAAAGTGACATAAGTGTCCCCAGTGTAGTGGAGGGTGCGTCTGATCGGCTCTGTCTCGCTCCCAGACCTAGACCTCTTCCAAGCTCCCAGGTCCAGAGGAGAAGGAATGTCGACAGTCGTACGGAGGTTACAGAGAATCCCCACCGGTCAGGCGTCCCCTCGGCAGAATCTGTAACGTCCCAGACTGCCAAGGATCGCCATTGGAAAGGCATCCTAAAAGAGTGCTTTTCGTCATCCGATTCGTCTCCTCAAAGAAGTGGATGGACTTCCGACGAACTGTCGCATCCGATCAAGAGGAGTTGGAAAGCTCCGACGTTGGACTCGAGCCCGGAACGTTTCCCGGACGATTCTCCCTGCGAGAGGAAAAGAGCCAAGAGGACAATATCTCGATCTCCTACGCCTTCCAGAGCGCATTCTCCTATTCATGGCAAAGAAAAGGAAGAAACCGCGACGGACATCCTACTTAAAATGCAGGAACAAATTTCCTCTTTAGTAGGAGTATTGAGAAAAGACCTTCCGAGGAGAAAGGATGATTTTCTTCCTGTTAAGAGATCTCGTCCTACGGGCGTTCTGGACTCCAGACTTATCTCCTCTACTCCTCGTACGAGTACAGAGAGGAATAAAGAAAGAAGGACTAAAACTCATAGAATTGGGACGCCACATACGGACAATGACGAAGAGTGTCCGAGTCGGACAGAACCACACAGGTGCTCGGCGCCAGAATTGGACGACTCAGACAGGAAAAAGTGTCCTACACGGACGGCGCCAACCAGACACCATTCGCCAGACGCGGACAGCCCGGACAGGCAGATATGTCCTATGCGGACAACTATGTCCAAGCGACTCGTGCCGATTGCGGACAACCTTGACAAGGCGGACAGCCTGGATTGGACAAAACGTCGTGTGCAGGCAACTCCGTCCGGGCGCCAGGTGCCAGAAGTGGACAAGACAGACAGGCAGAAGTGTCGTACTGGAATGACACCAGCCAAGTGCCAAGTTCCATATGTGGACAGCTCGGACAGACGACACGGTCCGAGACGGACAGATACGTCCAAGCGCATTGAACAAACCAGACTTTCGGCAACGGTTAAGTACCAAGCGCCAAGATTTTCCTCAAAAGAATCATACGGAGAAATCAACCAGGAAGCGTCTCTTTATGATTTGGACCAGGAGCGGATTTCTCTGGACAGAGACGAAAGGTGCCGCACAGGTGGCCGTCGTCCTGTTCACGATATGTCCGTTTCTGGTGGAAATCTGCCGCAAGCACAGCTGTCTCCTGAGAAGAATGCAATATGTCGCACAGGCGGCCGTCATTCTTGTCAGAAGGACTTAGATGATGATCGGGTTTTTTCTCAGGATCGGCATTCGCCGGACAGAGACGCAAGATGCCGCACAGGCGGCCGTCACCCTTGTCGGGAGGGAGCTGATTCTGCGAAGAGCCCTTCACCTTGCGAGAAGAGACGTTCTCCCTCGGCTAATAATGATTCTCCGGGGGAACTTGCATTGGAAGATGTCTCTGACACCGAAGATCAAAAAGGGGCTGGACTATCGGACTACAAAGCGTTGGCTGCGCTTTTGCTCCAAGAATTTGGAGATTGTTTGAGTCCTGCCGCTCCTCCGTCTCCTTGGTCGCTTTTTACGAGCGTGAAAACCTCAAAGTCGTCCTCCTTCCTGAAGATGCGGCCGACAATTTCCATGAAGAAGGCTTTGCAGTCTTTTGGAAATTGGCTTAACTCCAAGAAGGAGGCGGCAAAGACTGTCTTTACCTGCCCTCCCTCCAGACTTTCTGGGAGGAGGGGTATCTGGCATGAGACAGGCGAAGCAATGGGACTCGCCCTCCCAGCTACTGCAGAGGCAGATTTTTCAACGCTGGTGGACGCGTCGAGGAGACACTCTCTATCTTCAGCCAAGACAACTTGGGGAATGTCTGAAATGGACCATCTCCTCAAGGGATTGTTCCATGTCTTGGAAGTTTTCAACTTTCTGGATTGGTCCCTTGGGGTGATGGCCAAGAGGACACAAGACAATGAACAACTGAGCCCCGATGTCCTTAATAGTATTTTGACTTGTATGGACAAGGCAGTGCAAGACGGATCGGGAGAAGTGGCCTCCCTTTTCGGGGTGGGAATACTTAAGAAGAGAACTGTATTCAGTTCTTTTCTTACGAAAGCTGTCTCTCTGGCACAGAGGTCGTCCCTTCTGTACGCTCCTCTGTCTAACCAGCTTTTCCCTTCTCAGTTAGTGAGAGATATTTCTCACTCACTTACTGAGAAGGCGACACAAGATCTTCTGGTTCAGTCAACCAAAAGGCCGAGGACAGCTGTTCCTGCCATGAAGGGGGGGACACGGATCCCAAAGCCGCCCTTTCGAGGGAGTTCGTCTTCTAGATCCTCCTTTAAGAAGAGAGGAGCAGAAAGAAGACGTAGGTCTTCTGCCTTTAGACCTACCAAGAAAAGCAAGTGAACCTCAAGTCCTCCAAACACCAGTAGGCGCCAGACTTCTGAACTTTGCAGAAGAATGGGCGTCGAGAGGGGCGGTCAACTGGTCCCTCTCAATTGTGAGGAGAGGATATCTCATCCCCTTCAGGGACAGACCTCCCTTGACGTCTACTCCGAGGGAACTGTCGGCGAAGTACACGGACCCGGTCAAGAGGAAGACCCTTCTTCAACTAGTAGAACAAATGTTGGACAAGGAGGCCATAGAATTAGTACAGGATCCACACTCTCAGGGCTTTTACAATCGACTGTTCCTCGTACCAAAAGCCTCGGGAGGGTGGAGACCTGTCCTGGATGTGAGCGCACTGAACTGATTCGTAAAGAAACAGAAGTTCTCTATGGAAACATCCAACTCGGTTCTGGCGGCTCTGCGTCCAGGAGATTGGATGGCCTCCTTGGATCTACAAGACGCATATTTTCACGTCCCTCTGCATCCGTCATCGAGAAAATATCTACGATTCATGATGCAGGGAAGGGTCTTTCAATTCAGGGCCATGTGCTTCGGCCTGTCTACGGCTCCTCAAGTGTTCACCAACCTGATGAGGAACATAGCACGGTGGCTTCATCTGGAGGGGGTGAACATATCCCTCTATCTGGACGACTGGCTAATAAGGGCCAAATCAAAACCACAATGTTTGGAGGACTTGGAAACGACTTTGAATCTCGTTCGCTCACTCAGACTGCTCGTGAACCTCGAGAAGTCTCAGATGATCCCCAGCCAGGACATTGTCTATCTGGGGATTCAGATGGATTCTCGGGGTTTTCGAGCATTTCCATCGCAAGACAGAATTGCTCAAGGCTTGGAGAAAGTCTCAACCTTCTTGGGGAAAGAACGAAGCTCAGCGAGGGAATGGTTAAGTCTTCTGGCCACCCTTTGGTCGCTGGAGCAGTTCGTTTCCCTGGGGAGGCTCAATCTGAGACCTCTGCAATTTTACATGCAAAGAATGTGGGACAGAAAGAAAGGGGATCTTTCGGATCAGTTTCCCATTCTACAAGAAATAAAATTACACCTGAGGTGGTGGTTAACCCTGCTTCAGAAGAACGAAGGTATATCCCTTGCGATTCGGAACCCTCTCCTAGTGTTGTTTTCCGACGCCTCGGAAACGGGATGGGGAGCAACTCTAGGAAAGAAGGAAGTGTCAGGAACCTGGACAGGAGAACAGGTGTCCTGGCATATAAATGTAAAAGAACTTATGGCAGTTCATCTAGCCTTGAAGAACTTCGAGTCGGAGGTCAGAGGCGTGGTAGTCCAGGTAAATTCGGACAATACCACGGCTCTGTCTTACTTCCGAAAACAAGGGGGGACTCACTCGCTCACACTATACAAGATAGCGAGAGACCTCTTGATATGGGCAGAGGAACGAGGCATTGTACTGTTGACGAGGTTTGTACAAGGGACCAAAAATGTCAGAGCAGACAGACTCAGCAGGAAGAACCAGGTCCTTCCAACAGAGTGGACCCTCCACTCCGAAGTCTGCCGAAAGCTCTGGTCTCTCTGGGGGAAGCCTCAGATAGACCTGTTCGCCACGTTCCTCTCCAGAAGGATGGAAAACTTTTGCTCCATTGTAGAAGATCCAAGAGCAATAGCAATAGATGCCTTTCTCATGGACTGGTCGGGCATAGATGCCTACGCTTTTCCCCCTTTCAAGATTCTGGGGGAAGTGTTAAGAAAGTTCCGTTCCTCGGAGGCGACGAAACTGACACTCATTGCCCCATATTGGCCCGCTCGAGACTGGTTCACAGAGGTACTGGAATGGACGGTGGACTTCCCCAGATCTCTTCCCATGAGGACAGATCTGCTCAAACAACCCCACTTCGAGAGATATCACGGAAACATCCACGCTCTCTCCCTGACTGCCTTTCGACTATCGAAAGACTTGTCAGAGCGAGAGGCTTTTCTCGAAAAGCTGCAATCGCAATTGCCAGAGCCCGCAGATCCTCTACTCTGCGGGTCTATCAATCGAAGTGGGAAGTCTTCCGTAGATGGTGTAGGTCGAAGAAGCTGTCCTCTTCTGATACCTCTGTGACCGAAATTGCTGATTTCCTTTTCTTCCTTAGAGAGGAATCACGTTTAGCTGTTTCTACCATAAAAGGTTATAGAAGTATGCTCTCGGCTGTATTTAGAAACAGGGGCCTTAACATAGAGGACAATAAGGATATCCATGATTTGATACGATCCTTTGGTACTACAAAGTCTAAGTCCTCTATCACTCCAAGTTGGAACCTAGATGTGGTCCTCCAGTTTCTCTCTTCGGATACTTTCGAAAACCACCTGATAAGGCATCCTTTAGAGACCTCTCGAGAAAGTGCATTTTTCTCTTGACCCTCGCGACGGCCAAGAGGGTCAGTGAGATACATGCATTAGACTCTCAGGTAGGTTTTAGAGGAGATTCTGCTGTTGTCTCTTTCCAACCTCTGTTTTGGCCAAGAATGAGAATCCTTCTAAACCTTGGCCCAGAAGTTTTGAAATCAAGGGCCTCTCTCCCCTTGTGGGTAGAGAAGCAGAAAGGTCTCTCTGTCCGGTCAGAGCACTGAAGTTTTATCTGAAGAGAAAGAGTCAACTTCAGGGTTGCAATCAGAGCCTATGGTGCGCGGTAAGGAACCCGAAGAGGCAAATGTCGAAGAACGCATTAGCATTCTTCGTGAGAAATGTGATAACGGATGCTCACATGAAATGCCAGGAGAAAACATTTAAGTGCTTAGGGTTAGAGCACACGAAGCCCGTGCAATTGTAACTTCCCTAGCCTTAATAGAAATAGGTCAATGAAAGACATATTAGCAGCAACATATTGGAGATGCAACTCGGTATTTGCCTCCCACTACTTAAAAGATGTCAGAGGGACTTATGACAAGTGCTTTTCTCTTGGACCTTATGTATCAGCGGATACCGTGCTGGGGCAGGGAGCTGGTGCTGATCCTTAAATAATATTGTTTTTAACTATAAAATTATTTGGTTTTGAGTTTTATGGTCGTTTGAAAGGATGTTTGGGGGATAACTCTTTTCAATCGTAGTACTAACCCCGGTTTTAGGATCAGGTGATCGGGATCGGTGCTATGCTCCTTGATGATGCCATATGGCAAGGTGTTTTGTCATGTAAGTGGATAGGACCCCATTGACAAAGATCCTTAGGTTCTGTCGAGTAAGTGGATAAGACCCCATCGACAGACCATCAAGAACTCTTAGCATGAGGTCACTACCTCTCTGAGGCTCTTGAGGCGATGTAAGCTCCTAGGCAGTAGCCATGAAGTCTTTTGCCGACACAGGTAGGAACCAAGGTTTCTTATATTTTTGTTACCTACAACGTATGTTGTTCCCTGTCTATTCAGTAATTAGCTGTCTCTTACCCTCCGCCAAAGGTGCCAATCAGCTAAGTATATATCTGCCAGGGAAGTTGAATGTATAAAAATGATATTGTCATGATACAATAAAGTTTTATACATACTTACCTGGCAGATATATACTATTAAATGGCCCACCCAGCCTCCCCTCAGGAGACAGGTGGAAGAGAAAATCTGTCTTAGAAAATGGGATGGTTCCTATTCCTGCCACCCAGCGGCAGTAGCGGTAGATCACCTGACCTACCTGTAGCGTGTGCCGCGAAATTCGAATTTCTGTCGGGGACGACGGAGTCTATAGCTATGTATATATCTGCCAGGTAAGTATGTATAAAACTTTATTGTATCATGACAATATCATTTTTCTTTTTGTGGGAGTGCGTGTGTGTGGATTAAGTATGATGATGGTAATACCACAGAAGCATGTGGTCTGTTACTTTTTTTTTCCGTGGCGAGGATTGTAAACCACATTCAAATTGATATAGGTCTTTAATGTTGATTTTATCGGGTTAATTCTCATACATTAAGATCATATTTCACGTAAATGCTGATGAAAAAAAAATAATGTTATAGGGGAATTAGATTCATTTTGTAGCTTAATCATGTCTTACAGAGCCGGGAAAAAAAGGTGGAGCATCGGGAGAAAAATTAGAACTAACCCATAAGCGCTGAAGGAAGAGGTGTTTGTATGTCTCTCACGTGGTATGTTGCGGTTTGATTTTGGGCTGTAAACCTTTCTGGGGTGAAAGAGGTCGTGTGCAAAATTTTATCTGGGTCTGTCAAGTGGTTCAGAATTCTATAATATCTAAACAAATATACAAGCATTCAAGTTTGTACACACAGCACACACACACACACACACACACACACACACACACACACACACATATATATATATATATATAATTATATATATATATATATATATATATATATATATATGGATGGGGTATTTAATGCTGGGTGTCAGGGACGTAAAAACTCGCATGACACTAATGCAATGCTGCAAAAAATATACATACCACTCTGAGGAGTCAACGGTTATTAAAGCAGTACTCAATATGAAGTAGATATAACCAGAATTGTTTTTTTTATATTACTCATGCAATAAACACTCATGTCTTAATACGAAGGAATATTTACAGAAGTGACATTCGTGGCTTCGTTTAGTGATTCGTAATAACGCAAATGACTGGACGGCGCAGAATATGCATGGAACGAGAGGAAGAGGGAGA
This sequence comes from Macrobrachium nipponense, assembly GCF_015104395.2. NCBI lineage: Eukaryota > Metazoa > Arthropoda > Malacostraca > Decapoda > Palaemonidae > Macrobrachium > Macrobrachium nipponense. The sequence continues at coordinate 41,344,527 of NC_087202.1, read as the reverse complement.
AGAAGCAGAGGAGGAAGAAAAAGAAGAAAGGGAAGAAGAAGAAGAAGAGGAGACTAGAAAAATGCCTGAGAACCGGAAAGTTTAACAAGAGGAGTTTGCCAGATATTAGATGAATTTTAATGCATATGAGTCAAAAATGAATTGGAATTTTGAAGTTCCGAAATATCAAGTTCAAATTAGTGGGAGAAATATTCCAAGCAGAAATTCACTCGCTAATTGCAGGTGGACTTGTTTGTGAGGAGGGTGGGGGCAGGGATGGTAGTAATAGGATATAAGAAGGAGGGAGAGTGATAGCAAGGGGAGTCAGAAGTGAAGTACGTATTAAGAGAGAGATAGAGAGAGAAAGAGAGAGATGGGGAGGGGGGCCAGTGGGCCGGAGGCGTGGACGAGGAATATAGGTTTACTGGCATCACATACTTCAGCAGACTTTTGTCTGGAAATTAAATAAAAGTTGACTTGCACGCTTCACGGCGGAATGAAATTTATGTCTTCCTTTCGGTGGGGGTGGGGTTGGGGATGGCGGTTGGGTGGGGTTGAAATGACTTTTGTTTGTACCTCGAGTTGTGTTCTTTGAGAACAAACAGTTGCACTCTGAGGGGCCTTTGTTTGTGCTCAGCATCGCGATTGTGATTCAAGTTAATATTCTACCTTCTTGTTGAGTAAAATTTGATCACTAAATGCACGAAAATGTTGCACTAAACTTCAGGGTATATTTTCCATCTCATACAGATGTCATAAAGCGTGATTATAAGGATATTTGACGAATAACATCAATTATGCTTCAGAATAGATACGCCTTCGCATTAAAGAGATTTTAGAAAAATTAACATCTTCGAAGCAAATATTTACATACTATAAATACTTAAAAGTCTCTGTATGATATTCTTTCAGACATACATAAAAAACCAGACAAAGGAATGCAGGAAACTGATCCATATACAGACTTGTTAACTCTACAGTTTCTCTTTAAGACTCCATTCTTAACTAAAATGCATTACTTTGCAGATGCTCCTTAAGGCGTTCATCTATTTTATCCACTAGCCAAGAAAAACTAGATTTATTCATCTGCTCACATCTCTCCGTGGAATCAAAACTAACCGTAATTATTTGAAGAGATCTCGATAATTCTTGAGGATTTCAGCTTTAATTTTAGAGATTAGAATTTCGAGGGCAAATATGCATATACACCTTCATATAGGTATATAATATATATATATATATATATATATATATATATATACATATATATATGTGTATATATGTATAAATAAATATATATATATGTGTATATATATGTATATATATATATATTATATATATATATATATATATTATATGATATATATATCTATAATATAGTATATATATATATATATATAATATATATATATATATATATATGTATATATATATTATATATATATATATATAACATATATATATATGTCTATAGATATATAATATTTATATATATCTCTATATGTCATATATATATATTATATATATATATGTTATATAATTGTGTATTAATCTGTAAATATCTATGTGTACTTGTCTCTAAATTCTTGTATTATATACTGCTCTCTTAGCTCGAGTGTCTATAATACTATATATATAATAGATATTTCTATATATATATTATATTATTTATGTATTTACGTATATTACTGATATTCCTATATTGAATAACATTGATTCGCGAAGTTATAAAACGTGATGCTATGTATAAATAAAGTTTTTTTTTGCCACGAAGGAAAAAATGAAAAAGCGAGATAGCCAAGTACTTTCGGTCCTGTTCGGACCCTTTACTGAGGCAAACTGATTGTACAGAGAACAACATAGTCAAAGGAAAGCTTAATATACAAACTGACACTACAAAATTAGCAAGCAATAAGGGCGATTTTCACTCTACAGAAGGGAGGAGTTACCTGAGGGAAGCCACACCTTGAAGGATACACGCAGTAAACAAGTGATTTTCTCAGAAAACAGTACAATTTGAAAGAACACGGGAGCATATACAATTTAATATCATGAATTTTTACACAAATATTCCCCCAAAATTATTATTATGAAAAGACGAAAGAAAATATAAATATATATATATATATATATATATATATATATATATATATATATATATATATTATATATATATATATATATCGAGCAAGAGAAAGAGGGAGAGAAAATATCGAACCAGAGAGAGAGAGAGAGAGAGACGAGAGAGAGAGAGAGAGAGAGAGAGAGAGAGAGAGTAGAGAGAGAATAATACTATATACATGTGGGACTAATTTATTAGTTGTTCATTTATTTTAAGGTCCTTCATAAACATCTTACAATATATGGGTCCAAATGGTACATTCCCAGACTAAGATTTAGGTTGTTTTTATTAGTGATTTGTATAATTGCCGATTCCAGTAAATTTCTTGAAACATAATCATTAGATCTAGCAATTACCGAGGTATCACCCCAATTAATACAATGAGATTTTTCACTCAGATGGATAAACAGTGAATTTGAAGTCTAGGCTGTTCTAACTGAATACATATGCTGCTTAATCCGTACACATAAATCTTTACTTGACTGACCAACGTAAAACGATGGGCAATCCTCACAAGGAATTTTGTAAATGATGTTGTTATTTGTTACGGGACTAGTCTTAATTAGCATATCTTAATGGTATTGTTATAAGAGAACAGTACATTAACATTAAACGATTTAAATATTGATTTTATGGTTTCAAATCCACGAAAATAAGGTAAGCTAAGTACATTTTTAGGCATTTCTTTTTCATTACTAGCAACATTATAAAACTTTTTGTGAGCTTTTTGATAACATAAATCAATTAAATGAGGTGGGTAGTAGAGATCGTTTCCTATCTTTTTTATGTATTCTATTTCTTGGTCCAGATATTGTGGACTCGTGATACGCAAAGTGCGTAGGAACATAGAAGAAAAAATTGAAATTTTAATATTAAGATGGTGGCCAGAATAAAAATGTACATATGTTAAATTATTTGTGGGTTTTCTATAAATACTGAATTTGCATTGGAAAGATTCTCTATGTATTAATACATCTAGGAAAGGGATGACATTGTTATTTTCAATTTCAACTGTGAATTTTATGGATGGCACTAAATTATTCAATTTAGACAGTAAATCACTTACATCGATACCACCAGGTAAGACTACTAAGATATCATCGACATATCGGTATCATTTTAAGGGGATAAGTGTGATATTCGGGAAGTGTTGTCTCTCAAAAAATTCCATATATAAGTTTGAAAGGAGAGGTGATAAAGGGTTACCCATGGCCATACCAAATATTTGTTGGTAATATTCTCCATTAAAAATAAATCTGCAATCACAAATACATAACTTAATTAAGGAAATTATGTGACTAACGGACATAGGCAATTCATGCAGTACAAATTCATTACTTAAATATTCTAGCACAGAGTCAATAGGGACTTTTGTAAACAAAGAACATACATCAAAACTGACAAAAATATCGCTAGGGTTTAGTACAATGTTATTTAATTTTTCCACAAGATCAAGAGAATTCCGGATGTGTGAATTAGATACAGTTCCTAGTAGCGAGGATAACAGTTTAGTTAGATATTTAGATAGTTTATAAGCAATTGATCCTACAGTACTAATAATTGGGCGCATAGGTTTGTTTTCCTTATGAGTTTTGACTAGGCCATATAAATAAGGTAATGAGGGACACTTTACAGTTAACTTACACAAAAGTTCTTTTTTATCTTTAAGAATTTGTTTGATATTGATATTAAAGTTTTTTATTACTTGGTCCAACGGATTTTTTGCGAGTTTTTTTGTAAGTTATTTCATCCTCTAGTAAAGTATGCATGCGTGATATGTAGTCAGTTTTGTCAAAAACCACTAAACTATTGGATTTATCAGCCTTGGTAATGTGTAAGCTATTATCATTCTTCAATTCTTTTAAACTTTTTCTGTAGCGAGCGGGGAAGTTATTTTCATGATACGCATGCGTAGCACTATATGTCATGCCTTTGATAATGTCTAAATGATTTTGTGGTAGGTCACAGTATTTTTCAAACTTATATAGAGATGTCGCTATTGATAAAGCTGAGGGTTTGTTACAAATGAAGAAAGACAACCCAAAGCCTAATGCGCGCACTGTATTTTCACTTATTTGTTTGCTCGATAAATTCACCACACAATCACTTCTAGCATTATTGGTCCAATCACTGTCGTTGATAAGGTTGTTTAATTTTCTGTAGTGTCAGTTTGTATATTAAGCTTTCCTTTGACTATGTTGTTCTCTGTAAAATCAGTTTGCCTCAGTAAAGGGTCCAAACAGGACCGAAAGTACTTGGCTATCTCGCTTTTTCATTTTTTCCTTCGTGGCAAAAAAAAAACACCTTTATTTATGTATATATATATATATATATATGTATAATATATATTATATATAAATATGTATATATATGTATATGCTAATATATATATGTATATATATATGTATATACTATATCCATAGTTATGTCTATATATATGTATAATATATATATAGATAGTATATATCTATATTAGATATGTATACTATATAGATATATATATATATATATATATTATATAAATTACACATATATTATATTTATATATGTGTAGATATGATTACACATATATAATTATATATATATATATATATATATATATATATATATATATATTAATATATATACATCATATTTATATATATATATTAATCATATATATATACATATGTATCTGGCATATAATTAATATGTGTAATATATATGATATTATATGCCATATATTCTTGGATAGATATTGTATATTTGTATATCTTATATATTATATATATATTGTTTTATTATATATAATACACCTATATATCATATATATATATATATATATCTATATATAAATTACACATATATCTATATATATAATATATATATTTATTTTTAAATTAAATTACACCATATAAGATATATATATATATATATTAATATATAATATATATATATAATATATATATCTATATATACATACATATGTATATATATATATATATATATATATATATATATATAGTATATATATATATATATATATATATATATATATATATATATGAAGCTGTATATGCATCCACTTTGACCTCGAAATTTTAATCTCTAACATTAAAGTTGAAATCCTCAAGCATTTTATAGATCTCTGCAAATAATTATTTATATATATATATATTATATATATATATATATTATATATATTTATATTATATATATATATGGATATATATATCACACACACTACACATATATATATATATATATAATAATATTATATATAATTATATTTGATATATACATATATATATATATTAAATATATATATATATATATATATATTATTATATATATCATATTATCTCTATATATCTATATATATGAATTCTATCTATCTATATCTCTATATAGATCTATCTATATCTAATATATTTATATATCATATATATCCACCCTGTGGCAGGGGTGTAAGAATACTGCCACCGCAGGTCATGCGTGTCGTAAAAGGCGACTAAAAGGACAGCTGCTGCCTTGTAGTCATACTTATTAGTAAAAGGCTAGGCCCACCACCAATAACTGTGGAAACTGCTGCCTAGCAGGTGGACGTTTTAGTCAAAAACTGTGGTCGATGACAGCAAGGGCATGCGGTCGTAAAAACCCCTTTGCCGAATAATAAACCATGCCTAATGTTGTAAGGAAAGGAGCATCAGGCAACCAACCCCTTATTGTGGGGATAACGGTGGGAAAGAAGATATATATATATATATATATATATATATATATTATATATATATATATATATTATATATATATATATATGTATATACGTAAATACACACACACTCACACACTCACACACACACACACACACATATATATATGTATATATATATATATATATATATATATAATATATATATATATATATATATATATATATATATATATATATAGGTAGAAGACCCTTTTTCAAGCATGTTCTATTGAAGGAGATTGCTGCTTCAGCTGCATTTATTTTATAGAAATTCTTTTATAATCTTCTTATTACGGATTTTTCATTATTATTTAGACTATATGCAGAAAATATCCATGGAAAACAAGTTATAGTAAATGAGATATGAAGGCGGCATTTGTTAGTGTTCATGATTAAAATTTCTCACGTGTACACACACACAATAATATATATATATATATATATATATATATATATATATATATATATATATATATATATATATATATATATATTACTTAAGATTGGAAGAACATTCTTTATTAAACGATCTATCGAGGTATAAAATCAGGTTTTGGCAATATTATTCATCACTAAGCTAAATTCCTAATAGCCGCCCAATTACTGAGACTATATATATATATATATATATATATATATATATATATATATATATATATATATATATATATATATATATATATTTGAGCAAACGCGAGATATTTTTACTCATAAATATCAAGACCCAATACTGCCTTAACATCGAATTCACTGTAACTTGTTTTTAAGCGGATATTTTCAGCATGCCAGACCTTTAAACAAAATGGTCTAAAGGTTACAATTATTCTAATTGGGGCAACTCTGTGGAGCTAAAAAAAAAAAGAAAACTGTACACAGCTCTCTGCAACGCAGATCTTTTGACGATTGTATTAAAATAGAATAATAGGAACAACACCGTAATGCACATTACTGAGCAATGAATTTAGGAGGACAGTAAAAAATCAAAGTACTATGGTTTGTATGTTTGATAACGATACTGATTTTTCGATTGTTATTATTACTGTTGGTGAAAAAAATATGGTTATGTATGTGTAAATATATTTAGAAATAAATATCTGCACAGAGCTTTCGGGAATCTGATCGTACAGATTCCTGCAAGCTCTCTGTAGAGAAGGCGTTCTTAACACGGGTTATCCATACCCCTTGATGGTCTAAGAACCACATGCTACGGGCATGGGACTTGATCTCTGGATATTTGTTTATATTTGATCTTAGTGTATCACTGTATATACACGTGTATAACTTGTAAAAAGCACTATAAAAGCTTTTGATTTTCTTGTTTGTTCTATTCCTAGCTATTCGTACCTAAAGTATGTATTGAACTAAGTATATTAAGTTATATTGTCAACAAATAGGACTTAAGTGGACTTGAGCGAAGTGGCTATGGAGCCATATTGGGAAATTCATTTGGAGTCTGGAGTTATCAAAGGGTTAAGAACCCCTGCTGTAGAAATTTATTTTTAAATAAATGTACCCATATATAACTGAGGATTTGTTTCTCCTTTCCAAGACTCATGCTGTTATTATTATTATTATTATTATTATTATTATTATTATTATTATTATTATTATTATTATTATTATTTAGAACTTCGAAAGACCAACATTTTTCCCAGTGTAGATTAGTTTGTGTCTTTTTCATTGTTAGCAATGAATTATCCGCGGTTGTTTCACGGTTCGTTTAAAGTGTTCATGTAATCTTGATCAAGGAGAACTGCGTCCCTCGTGAGGAAAAACAAAAGACGAGGACAATACCACCAGGCTGCTTTTACCTCTGCAAAACCGATTGCTATCTATCTACCCTACAATCAATTACAAGAACGGGCATCAGCATATGCTACTTTTATTTCCATTGGCGTTTGCCAGGGATAAAACATTTTCCTGAATCATTTAATCACTGACAGCAATATATGTTGATCTGTTCCTCAAAGATGATATCACAAATATGAAATCGCAATACTTTCCCAACGACTTTCTTGAAACTTTTGGTAGGAAATAATTTTTCTCAGAACAAGGTAAACGTTTTGGGGAATTTTGATTATGGAACGATAAGTAATTATAAGAACTTTATTGTCTCAGGTTTAGTAAATAACACCGACAAGAAATAAGTATAAATGCGCCCATCGTTTCACGTTCAAGGTTATCCTTTTATATCACTTCTCTGTGATGGAAAAGTAAAGATACAATGCTGTTAACGCTAATGTACTGAAATGAATGAGATGGAAATATTGCCACATGTTCCAAGATTTTCCATGATTTCTGTTCTCTTTTAGACAATCTATGACTGAGGATTAAAAGTAAAACGTAAACAAAAGTCAGGGCTTATCAGTGTTGCTGGTAGGTATGGTTTTCAGTATCAATCACAAGGCAGCCTTATGACATCCAAGCTTCTATTTCTTTTTGCTGTTATTTCTTCCCTAAAAAAATTATTCCAAACTGTAAAGACCTCCTTACCAAGATGAGATTTTTTTTTATGTTAACTCTATGTTCACCTGGAGGATCTTTTTTTATTGTTTTTATACTATTATTATATTATCATCATATTGTTTTTGTGATATTTTGATTACTGCTGCTGCAAATAATAATAATAATAATAATAATAATAATAATAATAATAATAATAATAATATAAAATAATAATAATAATAATAATAATAATAATAACAATAATAATAATAATATTAATAACTAATAATAATAATATAATAATAATAGTATAGTAATAATAATAATAATAAAACAGGGCTTGATCCGACATCCAGCTTACTCGAGAAGCATGAAAGATTTTCCCCTCGCACCTAAGTTATACACATTATATCCCTAACTTTAAACGTAATTTAAAACGTGATCAAATCTACAGTCAAATATTTTATTAGAGATAATTTTTCTGTACTGTTTAACATTCGCATTATTTTTTACATTTTCATTCTGATAAATAGATAATTAATATCCTATCCTAAAATTCACGTATCTTTAACTTAACGCGAAACACCTTTTTCGGACATTTTTACGCTCTTCCATAGACCTTTCCTATCCCCACAATAATAATAATAATAATAATAATAATAATAATAATAATAATAATAATAATAATAATAATAATAATAATAGAGGCGCCGAGGAAGAGTGGGTTAGGTCGTCAATGGGGCTGGTCAGTCGTTGGATGGGTGACCGCTCTCCTCGGCGTTGATTCCTTGGGAAAGGATCTTTACCATAATTTCCTCAATCTACTCAGCTGTAAATGAGTACCTATCCCTGATGGGGTAGGGTCCAGCTATGGGTTAAATAGCAAAACTCGGCAATGATGGAAAGAAATGAAGGAATAAACGACAACGACGTAAATGGAACCTCTGGCAACAGAGGAGCTTCGTCCGGCAACCAGGTATTCAACCCAATTGAAGGGGAAGACGGTCAGGTACTTGGAGGTCGTCATCCAGCAACTGATCACCACAACGACAGTAATCAACAGCCTGAGATTGGAGCTACAGAAGCAAAAAGGAAGAAATGGACAAGAGAAGAAAATAAGGAAATATGGAGATGCTACATCAGAAGCAACCCGACGGAGAGAGGATATAGAAGAAGATTGGTCAACATCTGGAAGAGAGAATAACACCCCCCAAACAGAGCAGAGGCTGGCAGACCAAGTAAGGAACATAAGAAAAACAACTGGCTCTCCCCAACAGAAGAGAAGAACTGGAAAGGGAAATGCCATACGACAACGAATTACATGAAGACGAACAGAGAGACGATGCCACAGAAGACGACAGGGAGGATGAGGTATCAAACAACGACACACGAAGAAACGGAATGGATGGAGCCAGATACAGAGAGAACAAAGATCCCCTCCATGAAAGCCTACAACACAAAGAAATTAAGGGAGAAAACAAGTGAGGTCAATGAAATAATGGGCATAATACACACCACCAGTATCACAGAAACAAATAACTTGGTATATGCAGGAGCAAGATTAGTAGCAGAACTGATGGGGATTCGAACACCAACACCACCAGCACAACAACCCAACAGAAACCAAAACAGCAACCTCCTTGGAAAGGCGCCTGGAAAAACAAATCATGGTGATGAGATCTGACTTGAGTAAACTGAAAGAGATGGCAGAAAAAAGGCTAAGAAGCAAGAAAACAAGGGAGGAACTCAACGAGAAATACAAAGTACAAGAGACTAAACAACACAATAGAAGATGTAAAACAGAGGCTTAAGGCCAAAGCACATAAGATCCAACGGTACATGAACAGGAATAAGGGATACCAACAGAACAAACTATTCGGAACCAACCAGAAAAGACTATACAGCCAACTAAGAGGGGAAGACAACCACCCAGAAATTCCTGAAGTCGAACCAAGTAAGAGACTCTGGGAAAACATATGGAGTAATCCGGTATCACACAACAAACATGCAACATGACTCCAGGAAGTCAAGGAAGAAGAAACAGGGAGAATAAAACAAAGATTCACAGAGATCACGACAGACACAGTCAGACACCAACTAAAGAAAATGCCAAACTGGAAAGCCCCAGGTCCCGATGAAGTCCATAGATACTGGCTCAAAAACTTCAGGGCCCTACACCCACGAATAGCAGAACAACTCCAGCATTGTATCTCAAATCACCATGCACCCAAATGGATGACCACAGGAAGAACATCCTTAGTACAAAAAGACAAGAGTAAGGGAAATATAGCCAGTAACTACAGGCCTATCACCTGCCTACCAATAATGTGGAAGTTACTAACAGGTATCATCAGTGAAAGGCTATACAACTACCTAGAGGAGACAAACACCATCCCCTACCAACAGAAAGGCTGCAGAAGGAAGTGTAGGGGCACAAAAGACCAGCTCCTGATAGACAAAATGGTAATGAAGAACAGTAGGAGAAGGAAAACCAACCTAAGCATGGCATGGATAGACTATAAGAAAGCCTTCGACATGATATCACACACATGGCTAATAGAATGCCTGAAAATATATGGGGCAGAGGAAAACACCATCAGCTTCCTCAAAAATACAATGCGCAACTGGAATACAATACTTACAAGCTCTGGAATAAGACTAGCAGAGGTTAATATCAGGAGAGGGATCTTCCAGGGCGACTCACTGTCCCCACTACTCTTCGTAGTAGCCATGATTCCCATGACAAAAGTACTACAGAAGATGGATGCCGGGTACCAACTCAAGAAAAGCGGCAACAAAATCAACCATGGACGACATCAAGCTGTATGGTAAGAGCATCAAGGAAATAGATACCCTAATCCAGACTGTAAGGATTGTATCTGGGGACATCAGGATGGAGTTTGGAATAGAAAAATGCGCCTTAGTCAACATACAAAAAGGCAAAGTAACAAGAACTGAAGGGATAAAGCTACCAGATGGGAGCAACATCAAACACATAGATGAGACAGGATACAAATACCTGGGAATAATGGAAGGAGGGGATATAAAACACCAAGAGATGAAGGACACGATCAGGAAAGAATATATGCAGAGACTCAAGGCGATACTCAAGTCAAAACTCAACGCCGGAAATATGATAAAAGCCATAAACACATGGGCAGTGCCAGTAATCAGATACAGTGCAGGAATAGTGGAATGGACGAAGGCAGAACTCCGCAGCATAGATCAGAAAACCAGGAAACATATGACAATACACAAAGCACTACACCCAAGAGCAAATACGGACAGACTATACATAACACGAAAGGAAGGAGGGAGAGGACTACTAAGTATAGAGAACTGCGTCAACATCGAGAACAGAGCACTGGGGCAATATCTGAAAACCAGTAAAGACGAGTGGCTAAAGAGTGCATGGGAAGAAGGACTAATAAAAGTAGACGAAGACCCAGAAATATACAGAGACAGGAGAATGACAGATAAAACAGGGGACTGGCACAACAAACCAATGCACGGACAATACATGAGACAGACTAAAGAACTAGCCAGCGATGACACATGGCAATGGCTACAGAGGGGAGAGCTAAAGAAGGAAACTGAAGGAATGATAACAGCGGCACAAGATCAGGCCCTAAGAACCAGATATATTCAAAGAACGATAGACGGAAATAACATCTCTCCCATTTGTAGGAAGTGCAATACGAAAAATGAAACCATAAACCACATAGCAAGCGAATGTCCGGCACTTGCACAGAACCAGTACAAAAAGAGGCATGATTCAGTCGCAAAAGCCCTCCACTGGAGCCTGTGCAAGAAACATCAACTACCTTGCAGTAATAAGTGGTACGAGCACCAACCTGAGGGAGTGATAGAAAACGATCAGGCAAAGAACCTCTGGGACTATGGTATCAGAACGGATAGGGTGATACGTGCAAACAGATCAGACGTGACGTTGATTGACAAAGTCAAGAAAAAAGTATCACTCATTGATGTCGCAATACCATGGGACACCAGAGTCGAAGAGAAAGAGAGGGAAAAAATGGATAAGTATCAAGATCTGAAAATAGAAAAACTAGAGGCTGAAGTAGCTCCAGGACTCATGCAGAAGAGTGTGATCCTAAAAACGGCGCACATAGTAAGAAAAGTGATGGACTCCTAAGGAGGCAGGATGCAACCCGGAACCCCACACTATAAATACCACCCAGTCGAATTGGAGAACTGTGATAGAGCAAAAAAAAAAAAAAAAAAATAATAATAATAATAATAATAACAAAGTAGTTTGTAGGCTTACTCCTCTAGTAAGCGATAATATAATAATAATAAAAGTGGGTATAGGGCTGCCTACCTCATCTCTCTATTATAGTCAGTAATCGGAAGTGTCACGCCTCATGTGTCATTCCTGTAAGGAAAAGGGTATCATTCCTGTAAGGAAAAGGGTATTACCATGAAAATGATATTTAGTAATAATATAATTTTGATACAGTGCAATGATCTAAACTAATAAAAACCAGCTTTTAATTATTATCATTATTATCATTATATGCGTTGGAGAGGAATCAGGAGAAACACAGGAACAAGGATGCGAGGAATACGAACAGAAAATAAATCAAGAAGAAAATAAATAACAAGACGTTCGGAAAAGGAAATACTAACGAGATCTGGCAGAAAAGAAAGAGGAAAGATCTCTGCAGAAAAAAAAAAATTGGATAAAAAGCATATGAGATTAAATGCTGAGCGTAGTATTGAAGCAAAGGAGTTGAATATTAAGAACAACAATAATGTCCTTTTTTAAATTATAATAACCAGAAACAGTGAAATATATAGATAAAACTATACATTATCTGTTTCCGGTTGATATAATTAAAATAAATACATTTACATTATTATTCTTCTTGATTTTTAACTTCTTTGCTTCAATACTACACCCAGCATTTATTCTCTTCCAATTCTCTTCCATTAGTTTTCATCTGCAGATATTGCTTTCCTTTTATGCGATGTTTTATATCATTATTTTCGATAATTACTTCAACAGTAATTAACATTGAACCAATAAACTCCTGAGATCTTGCAACATTTGTAATAAATATATAACCAAATTATAAATCATTCTAACAATGATAGCGTGAAAACGAAAAGTCGTATAGAGAGAGAGAGAGAGAGAGAGAGAGAGAGAGAGAGTTGCGAGACATTGTTTTCGAACCAGACGCTGATACAGCGCTGTCAAAGCAATGCGAAAGACACAGCCGGAGATGAACGGGGTCACATGGCGATCTGTTGTCAGTTTATTAGATACTATCATTAATATTTACAATCATAGAAATTACATTCATTCTTATCACGAGTCGGATGTGACTCCTGATTATTTTTGATATTGCAGTCTATCACTATTTTTACATTATAAGACCTGACTCATTTTTGTGTGTTAAAGTTGTACACACCAGTAAGGCGTGGCGTTGTTCACCGCTCTGATTCATTCAATCGCGGGTTTTGTAGGCGTTCAGACGCTATTCTCCTTTTGTAACAAAGCTCGGAAAAAAAAAAAAACGGAAAATCTCTCTTACTTAAACACATCTATATTTAACCCCAGCGGTGGCTTTTAAGAAAGCATCACAACATATTAGCCCACGAAAGATTGCTTCATATTTCTCAAAAATCAAGACAGCAAATAAGCAACTATTTCAAATGTTATTTTGATGTCAACAGACAAGCCATAAAAGACTAAATTGTTTCTGTACAAGCATTCTATATTATTATATTTTATGAGAATCAGCTGCTTATTGGGTAAATTACATACATGCACACGTTCATAGCATTTAATAGAAAGAGATATGCAAATAATAGTAATTATTGGGGGACTAAGCCTGTCTTCCCTTTACTACATAACAATTTGTCAATGCAGAGGGAGACAAGAGTTCATTATGGAGAGAAAATAAAACAGGGCATCATTTGCTTTTTAGATTTTCTCATACTATAATCTTCGAATGAGTAAAGTTGCTTCATTCAATCTAGGAATGGACATCATGAGAAGAAACACGAGTAGACAATGTTCTTTAATAAATTTAACTCGATCAGTAGTAAAGTATGGTAATATATTTTGCTATGCAACATCTGCACACACTATATTCGTTATTTACAGTGTTATCTGTTGTTGTTCCCTGAAAGCGAAATTCTCGTATATTATGGAATCAGAACCATCTTTGTTGATTGTAGTAACCCACAAATTTGTGGCTGAATAGTAAAGGCGTTGTTAGAAATATCAAAATACTTCAGCATCTTGAAAAATGTGAGAAATAAACTATGCCCTTCCGTGATTTATTCATCCTAAGCGTGACTCCACTGTAAAATATGCGAAGCTGCAACATCACAATATTAAGTAATGTAACTAAATGCTCCTACTTAACAAATTCTTATTACCTTTATATCTTATTACCTTTATAGAGCAAACAAAGAAATATACAATAAAAATTCCTGTAGCATAAATACCCTCGTTCAAAAAACGCAAAAACTGAATAAATAAAAACGAATATAGATTTTCATATCTGTCTCATAATGAAATTCGCTATCAACAAGGAAACTAAAATTGCGTGAACAAATATAAACATTCGCTATAGCAGAGTGCTCAGCTCGTACCAATAATTTCGTGAATAAAGTAACGGTTATGTACTATACTATAAATGTAACTAAGAAGATCTCTTAGCTGTCATTAAGAGAAATTGTGCATTATTGGTAATGAGATTGTTTTTACTAGGTCATTGAGGATTTAATAAAGCAAAATGGTACATAAAGTTTACAAATTTGAACGACAGAAGAAAACAAGTGAAAAATGTCTGTATGAGCTGCGGCTCATGAAGTTGATGGCCTGTCCTATAGCGTTGCCAGACGCACGGTTATGGCTAAATTTAACCTTGAATAGAATAAAACCTACTGAGGCTAGAGGGCTGCAATTTGGTATGTTTAATGATTGAAGGGTGGATGCTCAACATACTAATTTGAAGCTCTCTAGTCTCAGTAGCTTTCAAGATCTGAGGCAGAAAAAAGTGCGGACTCCAAACAAAGCCATCACAAGTTTTTTTTTACAAAATACTAAAAAGGGACAATAGCGCGAACCCAATTGAAAAAGAATTGCAGTCGTAATAATCATTGATTTCCAATTAATTTCCTCCCATGAAATCTCTGAAGTTCAAAAAAGTGAAGGAGAAAATTTCCCTTTTGTAGTAATTGAGCAATTCTGTCGATTTTGGTTATTGGGCGTTCCGTATTATTTCTTCTTTCATTGCCGCTTTTATCGTATCTATTAATAATATCTCGTAGCCATAGCTATCTGCCATTCTGAAAATAGGTAACTGAAAAGGGGAAAGATAGCGATACAGTGCTTAAATAATCAGATGGGCAAATGAAAACTTAAATACGGAAGTCAATGCAGAAACATTATGTGAGTCCGAAGAAGTAATGACAAAAAATAAAATTAGAGAGATGATCAGATTTATAACAGTACAAGAATGAAGGATAAATAATTCCCAGAGACCTAAGACAGGTAGAAATGGACTGAAAATTAAAGGAAAAAATACAGGAGCAAGAACAATGTATAAGCAATGTCTGAGAGAGAGAGAGAGAGAGAGAGAGAGAGAGAGAGAGAGAGAGAGAGAGAGAGAGAGAGTCCAGATTTACGAGAAATGAAAGTAAGATTTAGATGGCGTAATGATAACGTGGTAAATGGTATTAAAATAATCAGAAGTAAAGGGGAAAGAAATAGAAATAATTATAATAAAGAAAAGGGATGGAAAGAGAGAGAGAGAGAGAGAGAGAGAGAGAGGAGAGAGAGAGAGAGAGAGTGTGTAATGAATAAGAAGCACAGATAATCTATAAGCATAATATAGAAAGAGTGAGGTATAATCCATAGAACAGGCGTTCATCAACCTTGAAGAATTTGAAGAATGGAGAACTGGTTTTACTTTAACAAAACAAATGTTCTTATTCATCTTACAATACAGGTCAACTAGTGTACAGGTATAGGTGCAATTCGCCTGTATAGTGACATCATAGATACTAGAATAGGCCTAGATATGGGCCTGGGGTATAGTTTAGTAACTCAGCCTGATCATTTGCTGTCAATATCTGACAAAAAAAAAAAAAAAATTGCGCATACACATTGGAAATAATGCCAAGTAACTGCTCGCTGAATGGTACTTTAAACAACAAACATACACAATAAAAATGATGAAATGAAATATTAGGTATCAAAATTTTCCGAAATAGAACAAGTACTGAGGCCATTGTATAAATGCCTGTTGACGTGGTATTGCAATTAACCCAGAAACCGCTATTGTGTACTCTACTGATTTCAAAACAGAACACCTCTAATAAGTTATGAAACCTCGATTGCTTGACATCCAAAGTCAAATATCAGTAAAATGATATCAATTTAATTCTAAGAGAATATTCCATCATTTTCTATCGAAATCAACAGTTTACATAAAGAGAGCGTTCCCGGAAGGCATGAAAGAGCAAGAGAAGCAATTCACATCCGATTGTTGTCTTGACAATATCATTTTTTTAACAAAACATTCCACGAAATAAAAAATGAAAATTGCAGGAAAATGAACAACAACGGGATTTGAATAATCTCGATGTCGGATGCATTTATCTCAGAAGATCAATTTATCGTGACCAAAGCTTTCAACTGTTTTGTGTTAGATTTTTCTATAAAAATACAATTACTAGTTGAAATAGTCAGAAAAACAGATTTTATAATATGAATAAATAAACAGATATTATATATATATATACATATATGAATATATATATATATATATATATATATATATATATATATATATATATATATATATATATATGTGTGCGTGTGTGTGTGTGTGCGTGTGTGTGTGTGTGTGTTATAAGATCATCCACCCTCCAATCATCAAACATACCAAACTGCAGCCCTCTAGCCTCTAGCCTTATTTAAGGTTAAAACTAGCTATTATCGTTTGTCTGGCAACGCAATAGGATAGGCCACCACCGGGCCTTGGCTGAAAGCTTCATGGACCGCAGCTCATGCAGAAAATTCCACTGCGCTGAAGATACTTCGGCGCATTTTTTGCTTGTTTGTACTTCGAGTCGAAATCAACCCACCTCCACCATGGAGAGAGAGAGAGAGAGAGAGAGAAAGAGAGAGAGAGAGAGAGAGAACTATACCGATCTAGCCTCTATTTGAAGCTAGTGACCTTTGGTATCGATGACGTAGTAAATACGCTGGTGAAGGATTAACTCTGGTCCGTTGATTGACTGACATGTTTGTTTCCTTGTATTGGCCTAGAGTGTACTCGCGCCGTTAAAAAAATGTACAAGAAAGAGATAAAGATAATTATCTCTTGATAAAATTGAGTTTAAGCTTCAAATGCTTTATGGACATTATTTATATAATTGCTGAAGTCAGCGCTTCCTGAAAGTTATTAAATGTAGGTTAAATATTAGGTAAATATAGATCACTATGTATGGACGATTTACATAATATAAACATTATATATATATATATATATATATATATATATATATATCTATATATCTATATATTATATATATTATTATAATATATATATTAATATATTATTATATATAATTCGAGCTACAATTGTCCTTTAATATCTAATTCGCTCTACCTCGGAATTGATATATTTTCACATATGTAGAGCGAATTAGATTTTAAAGGGCATTTGTAGCTCGAATGATTTATATGAATCACGGTGATGTGATATTATCATATATATATATATATACATATAATATCTATACATATATATATATCTATATATTATATATATATATATATATAATAATATTAATCTTATATATATATATATGCATATATATAATATATATATATATATATATCTTATATAATATATATATATATGTGTGTGTGTGTGTGTGTGTGTGTGTGTGTGTGTGTGTGTGTGTGTCAATATCGTTAACAATTTCGCCTTCCACCAGGCCCCTTCTTCAAGAGCCTTATTTTAACTAAACAGAATAAGTATTACAAAAATTCATAAACACTTTCCCTCTGGAAAAAAATAAAATTAACATAATTGTCAAAGTAAAAATTAGGTTGTTTAAATCATAAACAAATGGTCAAATCAGCAATTCAAACAGGTTAAAAGAGAGAACTATTCAACGATTTGGTGATTGGTCATTTAAACTTTTCTCTGAATTTGTACTGTTGGGAAACAATATGAAGGAATAAAGGGTCCAATTTATATATGCTCTGACTGATATTAAAGTTATTTTGTTTGCTAAAACATATGCAAGCTGCTTCTAACAAATTTCTTACAACCATATCTTTTCCTTTGAACAATGTCTCTGTTTTGTTCCAAAGGATAGGAGAGCCACAATTTTGTACATGTAAATTCACAGCACTGTTTGGAGAATTTGTTCTTACACAATATCGATGCTGGGAAATTCTCTTATCGATATCTTTTCCTGTTTGTCCCGGGAAGAATTCACAAGGTATTTTGTAAACCACGCCTTCTTCTTGTTTGAGGCTGTTGCAAATAACTGTCTTTCCTACTGTGTTGGAGTAAGAAAATACTACTTTAAAGTTTAATAATCTCAAAGGATAAACAATATCACTGAATGAAGGGTGGAATGGGAGAACCAGAGTACTACTCATATCATATTCCTTATTGGTGTTTGTTCTATAATAAATTTTTTTAGCTAAGAATAAACATTTCTCTCTCTCTCTCTCTCTCTCTCTCTCTCTCTCTCTCTCTCTCTCTCTCTCTATATATATATATATATATATATATATATATATATATATATATATATAATATATATATATACATATTTATGACTCGGGGATGGCGCCACTGCACATACCCGGTGACCCTCCAACCTATATATATATATATATATATATATATTATATATATATATATATATATATATATATATATATATATATATATCGAGCTACAATGTCCTTTAATATCTAATTCGCTCTACCTCGGAACTTATATATTTTCATATATGCTTAACCGAAGGGGAATTTTTTCTCGATAATAGATTTGCCTGGACCAGGGCGCGAACCTATGGATCCTTTCAAACCCAGGAACGTCAGTGAAGCTTTACCTACTACACCTCTCGCGGTGGTGTAGTAGGTAAAGCTTTACTGACGTTCCTGGGTTTGAAAGGATCCATAGGTTCGCGCCCTGGTCCAGGCAAATCTATTATCGAGAAAAAATTCCCCTTCGGTTAAGCATATATGAAAATATATTAATTCCGAGGTAGAGCGAATTAGATATTAAAGGACATTGTAGCTCGATATATGTATAGTAATCACGGAAATGTGATATGACTTATATAATATATATATATATATATATATATATATATATATATATATATATATATATATCTCTCTCTCTATATATATATAATATATATATATATATATATATATATATATATATATATATATATATATATATATATATATATATATGTATGTATAACTGAATCACGAAAGTTAGGAACGTGATAAATCCATAAATTAAAGATAAATGCCACGAAGGAAAAATAAACGAAGGAGGTCTACAAGATCTTTCGACTTTAAAAGTCCTTTACTGAGCAGATACTGACATAAATACGAGAAAAGACAATACAAGAAGGTTCGAATAACTGACAGATAGGGATTATAACGAGATTAGTACCTAGAATGCGACACACCTGGAAGATAAGAAACCTTCCCAAACAAGCATAAACAATGGGTGCAATTAAAGGTTTAAGACAATCATCTCAGATACAATTTCCAGACAATTAAAGGATTATAGGTGACAGTTATTCGGAACTTGGTAACAAAACCATATTCAACAATACATGACAGACATACATTACAACAATATTTAATAACTCTAAGGCAACTGATTTTTGATTTAAGTCAGTAAATTAATATCTTTGAGGTCATTCTTAAACATGTTACAGATACAAGGGTCTAAATGAAAAAAGGCCACGACTAACATTGAAGTCGAAAGATCTTGCAGAACTCCATCGTTTATTTTTCCTTCGTGGCATTTATCTTTATATATATATATATATATATATATATATATATATATATATATATATTATATATATATAATGTTTGTATTATGTAAATAGTCCACACATAGTGATTTACATTTACCTAATATTTAACCTACATTTGATAACTTTCAGGAAGAGCTGACTTCAGCAATTTATATACGTCAATTTTGCAATATTTTTTCTGGGCAAAGTGACCTTGTATTCTTTTTCGTTTGTGTTCTGATTATGCTGCGTAATTAAACTATTAAGCTTGATAAATGACTAAATTGAATGTCTCAGCATATAAACTGTCTTTACATAGTAAATAATCCTTTTCCTATTTTTTTAAATCCACAGTAGCTGGGAAAAATATATTAAACGCTATATACGTCACTAGAAAGGGTATTCACTGTAGTTTTACACGCTTTAAGGGTTTTTGTATGCGTGAGAAAATCAAGATTTAACGAATATTTTCTATAAAAAAAGCTATTGAGGTGGCTATTTGTTTGTCCGTCCACACTTTTTCTGTCCACCCTCAGATCTTAAAACCCTCAGATCTTAAAAGCTACTGAGCCCAGAGGGCTGCAAACTGGTATGTTGATCATCCTCCTTCCAATCATCAAGCATACCAAATTGCAGCTCTCTAGCCTTGGTAGTTTTTATGTTATTCAAGGTTAAAGTTAGCCATGATCGTGTGTCTGGCACTGCTGAAGGTGCCAGCAACACAGGCTACCATTGGGGGCGTGGCTGAAAGGTTCATCGGCCGCGGCTCATATAGCATTATACGCTGCACAGAAAACTCGATGGCGCCGAAGAAACTTCGGTGCATATTCTACTTGTTATATATTTCAATAGCTCATTGCTAAAAATTAACGGGAATTGAGTAAAACAAACACTAGTAACGACAATCGTCAACTTGTGACGAAATCCCAAAGATTTTGTAGGACCAGGTTGCCGTCTCGTCCCAGAAACATATTTCCTTTCTTGTTGAAACTATATCTTTATCATCTCGGTCCCTCCGTCTTATGTCCCCTCATTTCCCCCATTCATTCTTCCAGCCGTTATCTCCTTCCGCCTCTTCTCTGCCATTTCCCTTTCATTTACCCTTCGCTTCTCAGCTCTTGTACCTTCTTAATTACGCTGTCCATTTTTTTTAAATATTACTTAACTCTCTATTGGTTTTAATCGTCTTTCTGAACTTTTTTTCGTATTCGTCTCTCTTCTCAGTATCGTTTTATTTATTAGAGATACAGCTCGCTCTCTCTCTCTCTCTCTCTCTCTCTCTCTCTCTCTCTCTCTCAGGCAACTATACATTCTTGTTGTTTTTGATGATGTAGTTCTTCACATGGATTATTCCCAGTCTCTCTCACACTTCCTCACGGCAGCTAATCTCTTCGACCTCTTTTCCTCCAGAGCATCCTTATTACCATCTTTATTATTTTTTTTTTCTCTTTGGTCGGTGGATGTCCTTCCAGGTTAGTATTTACTCTTAATTAATCTGCCTGCCTCATCGTTGTTACTCACCATCCCTACTGCGCCCTCCATTCCTTCACTTCATCTTCCTCCTTATTCTCTTTCCTCTCTCACATTCTTGGCGCTTCATCAATAAATTCAAAAGCCTCCAAGGATGATTAGCGCACTTTTCGTTAATTGATGTATATATAATTAACAAAATTAATTCTTCCTACATGTCCACCTCAAAGGCTTTACTTTTATATAGAGAGCTCTTCATCTTTTTTATGACAATCAACCTGAACACGATTTTCCATAGTGTACAACGTCTCTCGCCTTAGGCATTGGAAGGTCTCTTGATGAAAAATAAAGATTTCCCCCCAAACAATCTGTTGATTAGTACCTGACTCTCTCTCTCTCTCTCTCTCTCTCTCTCGCTCTCTCTCTCTCTCTCTCTCCTTTAGTCATCCGTCACACATTTTTCTAGACATACTGAGAAATATCACATCCTTATGAATTTTGAGAAATGTCTCCCCTTATGAATTATAATCTGTACATAATTAGTTATTCCCTCATCTAGAATTCAAAATGTTCCGTAAAAGAGTACTTAGAGGGTTTCGTCGCGTATGATGAGCCTTATGATTTTTCTTTTTGCGAATCCATTGCAAAGCAAATCGTTTTTACAGTGCTGTTATATCACCAGCACTCATCCTCATTCTGATATCTTTGAATGTGTCACTCAAAGATATCAGAGTGAGTAATATAACAAATGCTTCAAAAAATGCTTCAGATACACTATTTTATTGACAATAACTTCAGTTCCTTTTGATAGCAATTCTTTACTTTACTTTTATTCTGTTAGAGTTTCTATATGCATTCAGTTTTTATTTATCTTTTCCTCTATCCTTTTATCCTTAGCGCCTTAACTCTTTCTCTTGCTTTACTTTATATTTGTTTTTCTCGCCGATGCCTTTATATTTTCTGAACGCTGGTTTATCAGGACCGACATGAAAAAGAAAAAAAAGAAGAAAATTCTTCCCCCAGTTATTCTATTTCATCCGCTTTTTCTCTGTTTCCTGCCTCTTGTTTATAAAAATGTCTACAAAAATGTGTATGATGTAGATGTAATTGAAACAACACTTCCTTTGTCGCCTGGTATGAAGTGTTTTTATCCAAAAAGATGATGAAGTTAAAAAGAGAAATAACGAATTTCTCTTGAAGTAACAGACAAAAAATAATCCTGCTTACATATCCCTTAAGTACATAAAATGACTTGTTCTATGCTTCACTATAGAAGAGGCCAAGAGAAGAAGGTGATACATATTCTGTTTCACAAAAGGTTTGTGCAGCTGTAGCTAACAGTGCTAAAATGCCAGCCATAACATTTTGTCTGTCCTTCACACTATATCCGTGAAAACCTATGCCTGACATCATTGTAACAATAAATGCAAAATTACTTGTAAAATATTCTCTTTCCTTCACTCTCCAACTATTTTCGTGAAAACCTAAGCCTGATATCACTGTAACAATAAATGTGAAATATCGTTCAATAAGTGCGTAATCACAATATCAAGAGAAACAGTCTTCCATTTGTAAATAGAGAACAAAATCTATTCGTCCTTCGGAGCTCTATGCCTGCTTCTGTTGGCAGTAAACTTCATTTCTGAAATGAGAAAGATATCTCAGGAACTGTTCAAACATTAACCAGTTATGAATATTAATGCAGGTTTGATTTTGAAGTGTATTTATA
>NC_087202.1:41315989-41318489 GCF_015104395.2 Macrobrachium nipponense | reverse complement strand
AAGAGAGAGAGATAGAGAGAGAGAGAAAAAAGTTCCATAAATATGAATATCAATCAATGATTTTCTCGTCTGCATATTTATTCAATGCAACGTTATACCATCATGAATTTGTCCGTGAAAGATGCAGATATAGTTTAAAGCGATACTTTTCCTCCAATTCTGAGACAGAATTACCCCGTGAATAGAGGTTAAATTGAACTTATGCGTGTTATCGTTTACCGATTTTAGTTGTTAAAGTTCATGAGTAAAATCGGGTATAACACCAATCACACGTTTCTATTTGCATATTAAGCACATGATGTTCTCTCTCTCTCTCTCTCTCTCTCTCTCTCTCTCTCTCTCTCTCTCTCTCCTTCAAGAAATGGTAAAGCAAAATATGTCTCAACAGTACGTTTACTTAGAAATAATCAACATACTTGTATAAGTGATGCGTCTTTATAAGTCAACGGATGTGAGTCAAACTCTCTCATTCCAGTAATGATAAAGCAAAATATGCCTCAATAGAATATTTGCTTTGAAATAAAGAAAAATATTTATATAACTAATGCTTCTCTATAGATGGTCACGAATGCGGGTAGCTCTCTCTCTCTCTCTCTCTCTCTCTAATAATTTGATTGAAATCAGCACAAGTTAAGAATCTAATAAATCACTCATATGCTGTAACATTTGACGCATCGACCTCTGTGGAAACGTTTTTATGGCAGCCATTGGCAGCCGTTGTTTGACAAATTCAAATACATTTATCCGACAGATTTTCCAAAATAGAGTCGTAGTCGTCCGTTTTTTTTTTTTTTTTTTTTTTTTCATGGAAGCATATTGAATTCTCTTCGCGTTCAAGGCAATTTATTTGTTATAAAAAAAACCTGCGGGGTTATTGACACCAGGCGGCCAAAAGTGGCTGAATAGAATAAAACAAAAACAAAAAGAAAAATAGATAAATAAAACAAGCTCCCAACAAATAAACAAAAAGAAAAACTAAAAAAAAAAACATGTTAACAGATATAAGAGCGGGAGAGAGAATGTTTGTAAATGGGTAACTTTTTTGCTTTTTTTTAAGGGGGGGGGGGGGGGGGGGGTTGTGTGAAACATTTGTTTTATGCATTTCTACCTCACATCTTGGCAACATCTGCCTTTCATTTAAGAATCCTCTGTTCGATCCCGATGTGAGTTAGAAATGTGTTTCCGTTACACCAATTAATCGGTGTGGCTATAATCTAACGTGATTTAGTATGACATGAGAGAGATGGGGGCAAATCGAGAGAGAGAGAGAGAGAGAGAGAGAGAGAGAGAGAGAGAGAGAGAGAGAGAGAGCACTCATAGATGGAGAGAGAGAGAAAGAGAGCGAGCACTCGTAGATGGAGAGAGAGAGAGAGAGAGTGAGAGAGAGCACTCGAAGATGAAGAGAGAGAGAAATAGAGAGAGAGACTGAGACAGAGCACTCGGAGAGAGAGAGAGAGAGAAAGAGAGAGACTGAGACAGAGCACTCGGAGAGAGAGAGAGAGAGAGAGAGAGAGAGAGAGAGAGAGAGATAGGACGTGTAGATCCTCCAAGAGAAAGAGATACAGAGCACTCGTAGATGAAGAAAGAGAGCGAGAGAGAGAGAGAGAGAACTCGTAGTTGGAGAGAGAGAGAGAGAGAGAGAGAGAGAGAGAGAGAGAGAGAGAGAGAGAGAGCACTCGAAAATGAAGAGAGAGAGAAAAAGAGAGAAAGGGACTGAGACAGAGCACTCGTAGAGAGAGAGAGAGAGAGAGAGTGGACGTGCAGATTTTCCAAGAGAGAGAGAGAGAGAGAGAGAGAGAGAGCTCTCGTAGATATGAAGAGAGAGAGAGAGAGAGAGAGAGAGAGAGAGAGAGAGAGAGAGAGAGGAAGCAGGTGCATGACTCGCAGAGTAACTTTCTAACTCCTATAGGATTTCGGTAAATTCCGCTGTGGAAGAGACAATCGCTGCGATGATACAGAATCCCTCGAAAATAAATAGGGTTCCCAGGTGAGTGACTGAATGCCAGGTGCATAAATAGATTACGAATAAATGGGTAATTGAGCATATTGCGGCGATAAGCTATTGGTTTGATATGAAGTTACATAAAAAAAAATTAATTACCTTAGAGGCTCTAAAGCGACAATGGTATTTCGAAAAGGGGATTTCAACATTAATTGATCGATAGGAATAACGACTGTATTTGCATTTAAATACACACACACACACACACACACACACACACACACACACACACATATATATTATAATAGTATATTATTATATAATATATATATATATTATAATGATTATACATATGTATGTATATATGTGTGTGTGTATTCAAATGCAAATACAATCGTTATTCCTATCGATCAATTAATGTTGAAATCCCCTTTTCGAAATAACATTGTCGCTGTAGAGCTAAGGTAATGGGGAGGGACTTTTTGTGGCAAAACATGAATTTTCCGTGAAAAACATTTCGAACCAATTCCATTTCAACTTCTACCAACTGTTTTAAGC
>NC_087202.1:41228489-41310989 GCF_015104395.2 Macrobrachium nipponense | reverse complement strand
AAAGTTTATTACAATTTCTTCGAAATACACATCCCTTTCATACTACCAGAGTACATATCTATATTCTGTTTTTTTCCATCTGTCCATCCGCCTGTGGTGTTTTCGCATGGTAAAACTGCGTCCGTCCCGGGCTTTAAATAGTTACGGTATGTGTAAGTTTTAGGTAAATAAAAGGATATCTGCATTTGCAACTGAAAAGTGTTTTAATAATTTACTGTATGCGAATTACACCGTTAATATCTGAAATAGGATATTATTTAAAGCCCGGGACGCAGTGTTACCATGCGAAAACACCACAGGCGGATGGACAGATGAAAAAAAAAAAAAACAGAGTATAGTTACGCATTTTTCTTAATAGAATTTTCGTTCTTTCAAGGTGATCCCACGACTAACCTTCCTTTTATTGCTTGGTTTATGATATTTTGTAGGAATACCGCTATAGGAATAAAGCTGCGTAGACCTAAAGTGCACTATGGTGGGGGGAGGGGAGGGAAGGTAATGCTATGGTAGGTCTTTAAAATTTTGGCAGGAGATCATTTGAAAACTAGCTAAAAGCCAGGAAGTATTTTATGGAAACTAGGTGTATATTGATGTATACAATTTTGCAAATAAGATTGATTTAAAAGGAAAATGGATGTATTATCAATTTCCATATCCTATCATGTGAGCCTAATGAAGCTATGGCTTAAAAATATTTTTCCAGTGATGCTGAGTCTTCTAACGGTTGTCGAAATATACGTTTCTATCTTTCCCCACATTCAGCTATTATAGCCTCGTAATACGCCTTTATAGCCAACTTCATGCTTTGTCTTCGAATGTCGTTCTATTATTTTGTTGACTGACAGACATTACCTGTGGGAAAGGATGGTACGAGGTAACATCTGCATAGGCCTACGTACAGCAATGAATACTCCACCTTTCTGTTACTAAATGCAGCAAAAGCTTATCACCATTGAAAAGTATTTGTTATTCCAAATAAGGGAAAGTAAAAATCTATCATTGGAAGCGCATTTAGAGACGTGTTTTTCTACCATGTACTGATTTTACCTCGAACAGGTTAACGATAATGATGGCTAGATAGTGATGAGGAAATATCATCCTAACTGAAAGTTTTAACGCTCTTTTCGATGAGCAATGATTATAGAACGGTAAGGTATATTGTTCAATGTTGCAATTTTTGTATGAAAAGTACTGAATTTCGTCAATCATTATTCAAATAATAATAATAATAATAATAATAATAATAATAATAATAATAATAATAATAATAATAAACCTGGGCATAGTACTAAATTACGAAGTATTAGGCGGCAATGGCATCTCTTCATTCGTTTGTTATTCTCTCTCTGTCTAATAGAGGCATTCGTTATTCTCTCGTGTGTTCATCCTTGAGCATTTGTCCCTCACTCTTTGTCTGCCGGCGTTGCATCCCACAGTGTTAACTTGAACAGCTGTGAATGAAAGTTAATGTTCCGTTGACACATGAGTTACAACCAATGATAGTCGAACTCGGACCTGACACCGCGACGGTCCACTGTTGCCAATTGGTACCCTCCAAAGTCCAAACTGGCGATAAGACACTAAACCGTGGAAATATGTAAATTTTGCGACTCTATTTGTAATAAATATACAATATCAAAGCAATTTTATCATGATCGCATTACTATGACAGCTAGAATTTATGGAAACAGTTTGTAAAAGCATTGGCTTATGTGTCAATCTCCACTAAATTGACAACGATGCGGCGTGACCGGCTTAAGATTTCCCGCCGCCGCAGTCGGACCCTTTCCCCACCCACCACCAGTAAAAGGGGGATGACGTAATCTGTCGTGGTGTTTTCCGGTATACGCCATCAAACGTGTTATTTTAAAGAGTGTCGTGTGAAAAAGAACCCAAATGTGGAAAATTAAGAGACACAGTTGTTATGAGGACTGACTACTAACAGGGATGCTGGAATTTTGAGAGATCGCTGCAACCGCGTCTGGAGAAGGAATGCCGGCACCCAGATTCAAGACCTGAGGAAACCATCCGCTTTCACAGTACCCAGATATCGAAGGTGCTCATGCAGTATTATTCCAGGGATGTATTTTGCCATGGACTGAGCGACGAAGGGCGGCTTCAAGGTAAGAAAAGCGTGGTAGACAGTAGCTTGGTTAGTTTCAGTAGACCTAGTGCGTGGATGCAGCACCTCAATCTCGGGAAATGGTTACGATCAAATATGAACACTTATTGAGCTGTAGTACTGTTTGATGTAACAATAAACAATTGCGGTTAAATACGTACTAATGATCTTGATACTAGGAATGATAATAATGATACGAATCGACCGGTGGTGCTATATCAACCGCACTGGTGGTTGACGGTTAGTATAGCCAAGCCGCTTGGAGTACTACACAAAAACCTCGACTTTGGACCTTAATAACTTTGGAGAGAGCAATTCTATTCAACCGACCAGGATGAAACTGTGGCTTCAGCGGTTTTCCACTAAGGTCTAATCGTGCCTAATCTCATCGAAATTCATTCAGCCGTTCCGAAGATTTTTGGCGTTTAGGGAAGTGGTGGGGGGTGTGGGAAGGATTTGTTTGGTTAGTTATCTGTGGAGCAATAACCGTAAAAGTTGCAGCCTTCATACTTCGTTTGTCTGAAAGCTCGTATCCTGGAGGGGTGCCTCTCTGGGTTTGTTTTTTGAAATAATGGAATGTTAAAATTACAGTAGGCCTAGGGTGTAATGACCGAGCGGAGACATATCAGCCACCTCTCTCGGAACGCGGCCACTTCCCGAAAAAGCGCTTAAATTATACCATTACTTCGTAATTTAGGAGAAAACACTTACTTCGAGAGAAGCGAAGAGGTCTCGGTGTGCTGCCTGGATAGGCCACAACTCGTGACTGATGCTCATGGCAGCGAATTCAAGTACTTTTTCGGGATGGTGACCGCATTCCGGAATCGGTGGCCGCTATGTCGCCGCACGGTCATTTTCCCTATGCCATTCAAAGTAGCCACAAAATTTCAAATTTCCTAAAGTTCATTTACGAAATGCTCACAACATTAGAAGAGATGCCGTTTTCTTCATGTGTGTGATTAGAAATTATCACAAACGCTGATTTTACCTACGTGGTTTTCCTTTTCGAGTTATTGACCTACCCCAAATAAATAGCCTCAATAGTTAGAATGTTTCTTAGACCTATGTGGTGTCTTCGTGATTATGGTTATCTCAGTTTGTTTGCTGCCTAATTATACATATATATATATATATATATTATATATATATATATATATATATATATATATATATATATATATATCTATTATATATATATTGTCGAGCGGGAAAGTTTGGGCATCTTCTCTGCGCGACTGTTAACAATATGTCCGCTGCGCGATGAAAAACAGCTGTTTTTGTGGTAAAGAAAAGTTTGGTAATTGAATTTCGGGCCACTCGATATAAGACATAAGCGTATACTCTTGTCCCATAAAAAAAAGAAAAAAAATTTTATTTACGAGTAACAAGTTCCCTTTTGTGGGCACTAAGGGTGATTTTGGACGCTTTCCCTACTTCCTCTCTCCCTTCATGACGAGCAAGAAAAAGGAACCATCGGCTCGGTTTCCCGCCGCCTGGTCAAGTGCGTGGGAGGGAAGCTCGCTTTGTGTTTTAAACCTAGAAGCAGACAGATGTGCATGGCCTTGAGGAAATTAAGCGATTTAGAAGGTAAGCATTGCAGTGTACTGAGATTCTATAAACTAAGAGCTAAGAGAGGGTTGTTGCTGATGAATAACAGTTGATAGCTAAACAGAGAAGTGAATATGATGGAAATATAGGCTCGTTTAACAAGTGTCCTAAATAGAGAAGTGAATATGATGGAAATATAGGCTCGTTTAACGAGTGTCGTTAGGGGTCATGTGCACAAATTACGATGCCGTTCCCCTTCAGGAATGTAGGCAGTGGACCACGAGGGGATTAAGACGGACGGTCCTTACGGTGGGAAAGCAAACGATTTGGTAAGTAAGTATTATTTTGTTAAGAGATCGCTCATGACATTTTTGGTTCCTCGAAGTGCATGGTAATGCCTAGGTATATTTCTTAAAGATTCTATGTGCAATTATTGTTATTTTAACCATTGTGATCACTGAGAAATTGATTCTAATGTGCGTTAAGGGATTTACCTGTCCTAGTGTTAAGGAGTTATCATTTAACTGAAATGGCAAAATTGTCACCACTGTGAATATTTATGTTTGTTCATTTTTTCAGTGACCGATTGTAATAAAGGAAACTATAAGACAGTCGCGTATCACTCAAACCCACGTTGGGCCGCCCACAGTCACAAATCGGCTACCACCCCTCTGGCGAAGCTGTGCGGAGAAGACGAGGAAATGAGGCTGGTTTCAAAGGACGTCCGCTACCACGCTGCGCCCAAAGAAGACCAGGAGTGCGAGGAAAGCTAGGCTAAGTCTACACAAATAAGAAGCCATTGTTGGATCCATTTCTTAAGGCATTGTTAGGCGTATTTAGTGGTAGTGCCGTCACCAATGCAATTATTTGTCAGGGGCCATGGTGGTTCCGCAACGAATGCTAAGAGTTCGTGTTTAACGTTGTGTACCGCCGAAAGTTTGGGCGCGATTGTTAAAGGTGTCACATGAGTCAAGTTTTATCAGGCATATGGTGGTTCTGCAACGAAGGGATTAAAATGTTCATGAGCGAATCTTAACGAATTTGGCGTACGTCATTAATATTTAACAGTTATGGAGGAGGGGAGACCTTAAGTTTAAGATTCTGATGGCTGCTCAAATTTATTCTACTGGCGTCGTAAGAGGGACTGGTTAAGTAGAGCAACTAATGTTGTTTTGGATAATATTCAAGTTAGGTAAATAATTTGTTTGGAGAACTATTCAGGGTTGGGCAATTAATTTTGGTTTGGAGAATTATTCAGCAGATAATCTTGCACATTGGTAACCATGCGTAAAAACATTTGGGTCATTTAATGTGGGAATTGTTGATTGCTGGGCAGTGGTTTGTGTGTGTAGGGTGTATTTAACTAGGGTTCTTACAATCTTACCTTTTGTAAAAAAAAAAAAAAAAAAAAATTATATATATATAGCTATAGGTTGTGATGGTGCCCGGATTTGTGCCATTTCTTCAGGGAGGGGCGTAATTTTGTGGGGCATGCAAACTACATCTGGGTGAGTTTCCAGGGCAAGGGCTGATTGGCAAATTTGAGGGGCTCAAGATAGTGTTTGTGGGTTGGTAACGAAATTTGGTAGGATCGTGGTGTCCCCGCTAGAGACCCTGATGAACCACGGTACAGGGTTAATAGCAATTAGAGGGGCAGGCGTGCTTGAGTCGGGAGAGCAGTGCAACATGTTTAAGCCTCATGGTGTATTAATTCAGGTTCGTAGGATGATTTCCCACAGTCTGTTTGCCGCTTGCAGTAAGGCTTAAGTAAATAAGGCTGGGACACGAGACATTGTTGCATTCAGGGTTGCTCCCTAGACTTGAAGGATTTTTGTGACGTCGCAACTGAGTAAGGTACTGGTAGTTGTCTTCACGGAGTGGTGCGGGTTTTGGCAACTCCTTGGTTAGGTCAGCTACAGTTCGACTAGGGAATTAAGTTAGTTCATAGGGAGTGGCCAGAGCTGAATCCAGGAAAATGGAGACCCTTAAAGTTGTGCAATTGAGGGAGGGTTTGAGAGCTAGAAGCCTCCCAATGGGTGGGAACAAATCTGCATTGTATCAGCGTCTGAGCGAGTCACTAGAGAAGGAGGGCAGGAGTGTTCAGGAATTTTTGAAGGAACTCGAGGTCAGGCAGAACAGTGAGATCAATCAGGACCAAGAGGCAGGAGAGGACATTGGGCCAATCCCAGAGGAGGAGGAACATTTAAATGTGGGGGATAGCGCATCAGTTATGGGTAGGCAATCTGTTGCTTCAGGGGGCTCTAAACAGTCAAGCGTGAGTTCTACTGGGAGTAGGCGTGTGTTGGCAGCTGCTTCTAGAGCCAGGTTGGAAGCAAAATTACAGAAGTTGGAAGAGCTGCAAGCCATAGAGCGAGAGGAAGAAGCCTTAAGACAGAGGAGGGAGAAGCTTAGGTTGGAGGCAGAGATAGCTGAGGTGGTGGCAGAGGAGAAGGTTTTACAACAATTTGACGAAAATAATAGGGAAATAGCTCCCGTCACTAGGATAAGGGAACACATAGACCCTGACATGGACAGGAGTGAACAACCCATGGGCTTAGGTGCAGTAGTGCCTGAAGTTAGCTCAGGTAGGAATAACCAAGGGGACTTAAGTAATAAGGAAATCTTGCAGACATTAATCTCTTGCAGCCTCAAAGGCTTGATGCCCAAGCAGGATATGGCTAAGTTTGATGGAGATTATACAAAGTACTTTAGGTTCATCCGCTCATTCGACGACATATTTAGCAGCCAGCTGACAAATGATAAGGAAAGGCTGAGGTATCTGGATTTATACACAACAGGTAGGCCAAATGAGTTAGTGGCAGCTTGCCTCCACTTAGATGCTTCAGAGGGCTATAGGCAGGCAAGAAAATTGCTGGAGGAGCGATACGGCAACCTTGAGCAAATAGCCACCAGCATACGTGGATAAGGTAATCGAATGGAAGGACATGGGGGAGAATAATGCAGAGGACTTTGATGAGTATGCGGTGATGCTAAAAACCTGCAGAAATGCAATTTCGTGCGTCCCTTATGGTGTCGCCGAATTGCAGAACCCAAAAAACAATGAGGTTGATCCTCAGCAAATTCCCATCTAGTGTGCGGGACCGATGGTGTAGAGTTGCCGACAAGATAAATAGTGAGAAGAAGCAGACCATACAGTTTGATGATTTAGTTAGTTTCATTGAAGGGGAGGCTAGGGTCTTAAAAAATCCCTTGTTTGGACGCCACCTGTTCGAGAGTGGTAAAATGGGGGCCACCCCTGGGTTAGGAGAGGGTTCAGCACCAAGCAAATCACAGGGTTTAACGAGTGCAAGGAAAGTTTCATGTAAACAAAGTTGGGGAGGCTCCACTTTCATGTTGGCACTGTAAAGGACCACATATAATAGATGAATGCGACCAAATAGCTAAAATGGGACATGAGGATAAACTAAACACCATTAAGGAATTGAGGCTTTGTTTTAGTTGTTTGAGAAATGGTCATATGTCCCAGTATTGCAGGTACAGGAAAAGGTGCAATGTGTGTAACAAAAACCATCCAACTCTGTTGCACCGACACCAGGAAGCAGAAGTGTG
Source organism: Macrobrachium nipponense (assembly GCF_015104395.2). Taxonomy (NCBI): domain Eukaryota; kingdom Metazoa; phylum Arthropoda; class Malacostraca; order Decapoda; family Palaemonidae; genus Macrobrachium; species Macrobrachium nipponense. The sequence goes on along the minus strand of NC_087202.1, from coordinate 41,303,749 downwards.
GGAAACCAGAGAGCGCAAATAGGGCCTTAGTGGTTCAGGGGGAAGGTACGCATGACAAAATTGCTATGTTCAGAGCAGTTAGGGGGGTAGTGCTGGCACAGGGATGTCAGTTGTGCCCATAAGGGTTAGGTCAAGGGAAGGAAGGGAGGCTGTGACGAGGGACTTTTTGGACAATGGGAGTTCTACATGCTTTTGTTCAGAGGCATTAATGAAGACATTAGGTTGCACTGAGATGCAAGACGTAAAGGTGAATGTTGAAACCATCAATGGAACAGGGGAAATTGCATGTAGCCTAGTCTCAGGATTGTCAGTATTAGACTATGAGGGTAAGAATTGCATTACACTCCCCCCAGTGTTGAGCACCTCCCGCATACCTATCGATGAGTGTGATGTGATCAGGGCCGGAGATCTGGAACGCTGGCCACATCTGCGAGAAATAGATATCCCAGATGTGGATGCCGAAGTGGGTTTGTTAATTGGGAACAATGTTCCACACTTACTTGAGCCGAGGGAAGTCATTAACTCAACCCACCTCCATGAGCCACATGCCATACGAACATTATTGGGCTGGGCAGTCTGTGGGGCAAAGGACAAGAGGTGTCAAGAGCACATCAATAGGATCCAAGTAACTAGCAGGCGTTTGGAGTTGGACCGCATGCTGGTGGAAGATTATAATAGAGACTTCCAGGACATGGCATCTCCCAAAAGGGAAATGTCTGCAGAAGATAAGAAATGGCTAGATCTAATTCAAAGGGGGGTTAGAACTGTAGAGGGGGGTTATGAGGTGCCACTGCCTCTGCGCGACAATCTTGGACCCTTGCCAGAAACAAGAGACATTGCATTGCTCCGTATGCACAGTCTTCGTAAGAAGCTAATGAAGGATGGTACCTACGCTAAGCAATACAGTGCCTTCATGACCGAGATGCTACAGAAAGGATATGCTGAGCGAGTGACCTCAGCCAGCCAGGAAAATGTATGGTATATCCCTCATTTTGGTGTGCAACATCCAGACAAGCCAGACAAGGTCCGTGTTGTATTTGACTGTGCGAGCAGGGTGGAGGGCACGTCGTTGAATGACCTAATATTGCAGGGACCCGATATGATGAACTCTTTGCTGGGTGTGTTGGTTAAGTTTAGGGGAGGTCTGTTTGCCTATTCAGGGGATATAAATACAATGTTTTACCAGGTACGGGTACCAGAACATCAGCGGGACTACCTCAGGTTCTTTTGGTGGGAAAATAGTTTTAATGAGGAGCCAACTGAGTTTAGAATGGCTGTACATCTGTTTGGGGCCTGTTCGTCACCCAGCATTGCGAATTTTGTGCTGAAACAGACAGCAAGCGACTTTGGGAATGGGTTCTCCAGGGAGGCACGGGACACCGTTGCTAACAATTTTCTATGTAGACGACTGTTTGAGAGCCGAGGATCGTCAAGATGCCTTGTTAAGTAATTTGTTAGAGGTTAAGGAGCTTTGCGAAAAAGGGGGATTTACATTGACGAAGTTCAGTAGCTCATGCGTGGAGGTTTTGTCATCCATCCCAAGGGAGTGGTACGGTAAGGGCATTTCAGGGTTCATAGATGGATCAGGGCCAAATAAGACAAAGGCATTGGGAGTCGGAGTACAGTGGGACTTGGCCACTGATGAATTGGGTGTCCAGGCAGATCTGGTTTCAGTTCAAGGACTAAACGCAGCTTGTTGTCAGCCATAGCCTCGATTTACGACCCCCTTGGCATATTGGCACAGTTTTAATTGAGGGACGGATAATTGTGCAGGACTTGTGTAGATTGAAGATAGGCTGGGACAGTGGATTGGACTCCAACACCACTGACCGCATCAGGGTGTGGGTGAACAAGTTGAATCAGACCAGAGGGATAAGTGTGCCAAGATGCCTAAAGGTTATTGGGTGGGAGTCAGCTACCCTATTACAGCTGCATCTGTTCTCGGATGCGAGCATCATGGCTTTAGGAGTAGTGGCATAACTTGGCGGGTCACAAGATCGGTGGGGAATGTATCCTGTAGATTCATTATGGGAAAGGCAAGGGTAGCGCCCTTGAAGGACGTTTCAGTACCCCGCTAGAGCTTAGTGCAGCTGTACTAGCCGTAAGACTTGGAACCACAATTCTGGCCATGATAGATTTCAAGGTGGACGAGGTCTATTATTGGACAGATTCAACAACGGTCTTGCGTTATATTCGGAATGATCAAGCTCGTACCAAACATTTATAGCGAACCGAGTCTCTATGATAAGGAAGGAAGTGATCAGAATGAGTGGAGGTACGTTAACTCTGAAATGGAACCCGGCAGACGATGCATCACGCTCCAAGCAGTCTGAAAGGTGGAGAACAGGGCCAGGTTTTTTGCTGAAGGAGGAGTGTTTTTGGCCAGCAGAGCCAGCCCACATGTCCAACAGTGTGGAAGGACTAGAAGTTTAGGCGTGAGATAGGTCCCAAAAGGGCGCAAGTCTGCCAAACAATTAGCTTCAGGGTTGGGTTGGATTGTAGGCAGACAGGGTGGCATAAAATCATCCACCACTACTCAAAGTGGATCCGGCTACTCAGAGCCGTAGGTTGGGTCATATTGTTTACCAGGTATTTAATGTGCAAACATAGGCAGCAGCTTAGCGAACTAAACATGCATTTGTCTACACAAGTTATGAGCTTGGCAGAGACTGTGGTTGTGCAGGTAGCACAGCGAATGACTTATGAGGTAGAAATAGCAAGTCTTGAGAAGGGCAGCACCATCAGGGTTTCCAGCTCCTTAAGAAAATTGAAACCAATCCTGAGAAATGGGCTATTGTGCGTTGGAGGGAGGTTATCACTGGCGAATATTGCCCTGAGCGAAGGAATCCAATTATTCTGCCATATAAGGGCCACTTGACTGACATAGTTTATCCAGTATTATCACGAGCGTTGCCAACCATATGGGCATAATGTATGTTCTGGGTCTAATGAGGGAGAAATTTTGGGTGGTTAAGGGCAATGCAGCGGTGAGGCGCATGCTAGGGAAATGCATCAAGTGTCGCAGGGTACATGGAAGGGTAATTGAACAGCAAATGGCCAATCTACCACCTGATCGCGTGGAGTCAGGGAAACCACCCTTCTATCGCACCGGGGTGGACCTTTTTGGACCATTCTTCGTGAAAAGGGGCAGAGCGCAGATAAAGCACTGGGGAGTTATATTCACCTGCTTGAGCATGAGGGCCATACACTTGGAAGTAGCGTCAAATCTCACATCAGACTCATTCATTAGTGCCTTCAGAAGGTTTTTGGCTCGTCGTGGACATGTTAGGACGATTAGATGCGACTGCGGCACTAATTTTGTGGGATCACGGAAGGTTCTAGACTCCAGTTATGAGTTCTTGGGAGAAAACAAGTGCGAAATGGAGTTGCTCCAGTGTGGGGTGGAATTGTTTTCAATCCCCCGGGCGCCTCACATTTTGGAGGGAGCATGGGAACGATTGATAGTAATGTGAGGAGGGTCCTGGAGGGGGGGGGATGTAGTCTTGGGGACACAGCAATTGGATTATGAGGGATTTTGTACACTCTTTTGTGAGGTGGAAGCAACAGTTAATAGTAGGCCCCTTACCATTGTCACCTCAGACAGTAGAGACCCAGCTCCACTCACACCAAACAAGCTTTTAAACATGGGAGAGTCACCCGCAGGGTGCCATGTTGCAACAGGTAGCTACTCTAAGCAGAGATGGAAGCAAGTGCAGCACATGGCTGAGCAGTTCTGGGCACGTTGGAAACGCGAATACCTGTCGGGGTTACAACAGCGACAGAAGTGGTTCAAGGAACGACGAAACGTCAGGGTGGGAGAACAATAGTCCTTATGGTCAATGAAAGTGTAGCACGCTGCCATTGGCCACTGGCTCGAGTAGTACAGACTAAAGCAGGGAAAGATGGACTGGTTAGGACGGTGACTGTCAGAAGGGAGGGCAAGGATTATGATAGACCACTGTCGAAACTTGTTTTAATTCTGGAGGAAGAGCAGGACCTAGTGGACAATGCTAGGCAATAGGTGTTGAACCTCTTGCGGTCAAGAGGTTTCAAAGGGGGCGGGTGTCGACGCGGGAAAGTTTGGGCATCTTCTTTGCGCGACTGTTAACAATATGTCCGCTGCGCGATGAAAAACAGCTGTTTTTGTGGTAAAGAAAAGTTTGGTAATTGAATTTCGGGCCACTCGATATAAAGACATAAGCGTATACTCTTGTCCCATAAAAAAAAGAAAAAAAATTTTTATTTACGAGTAACAAGTTCCCTTTTGTGGGCACTAAAGGGTGATTTTTGGACGCTTTCCCTACTTCCTCTCTCCCTTCATGACGAGCAAAAAAAAGAAGGAAAACCATCGGCTCGTTTCCCGCCGCCTGGTCAAGTGCGTGGGAGGGAAGCTCGCTTTGTGTTTTAAACCTAGAAGCAGACAGATGTGCATGGCCTTGAGGAAATTAAGCGATTTAGAAGGTAAGCATTGCAGTGTACTGAGATTCTATAAAACTAAGAGCTAAGAGAGGGTTGTTGGCTGATGAATAACAGTTGATAGCTAAATAGAGAAGTGAATATGATGGAAATATAGGCTCGTTTAACAAGTGTCCTAAATAGAGAAGTGAATATGATGGAAATATAGGCTCGTTTAACGAGTGTCGTTAGGGGTCATGTGCACAAATTACGATGCCGTTCCACTTCAGGAATGTAGTGCCCAGTGGACCACGAGGGGATTAAGACGGACGGTCCTTACGGTGGGAAAGCAAACGATTTGGTAAGTAAGAGTATTATTTTGTTAAGAGATCGCTCATGACATTTTTGGTTCCTCAAAGTGCATGGTAATGCCTAGGTATATTTCTTAAGATTCTATGTGCAATTATTGTTATTTTAACCATTGTGATCACTGAGAAATTGATTCTAATGTGCGTTAAGGGATTTACCTGTCCTAGTGTTAAGGAGTTATCATTTAACTGAAATGGCAAAATTGTCACCACTATGAATATTTATGTTTGTTCATTTTTTCAGTGACCGATTGTAATAAAGGAAACTATAAGACAGTCGCGTATCACTCAAACCCACGTTGGGCCGCCCACAATATATATATTATATATGTGTGTGTGTGTGTGTGTGGTGCTGTGTGTGCGTGTGCGTGTGTGTGTGTGTGTACACACACACACACACACACACACACATATATATATATATTATATAGATATATATATATATATATATAATATATATATATATATAATATATATATATATATATATATATATATATATTATAATATATTATTATTAAATAATATAATTTGTATAATTCTTCAGCAAACAAACAGAGATGACCATAATCACAAAGAAGCCATATAGGTCTAAGAAACATTCTAACTATTGGGGCACTTTATTTAGGGTAGGTCAACGAACGCGAAAATCAAAACCGTGTTTACTTGCCTGTTTAATAATAACGGTTATTTAAAAAATTCACCTCACCGCTCACCAACAAACGAAGCCTTGAAATGCACATGTTTATGGAAACTTTTTTGGGCAACATGGCTTACTCTTCCATTTCCCGAAATATTTGCATAAACTCGTGTTACACCCTGTGTTTCACAGGCAAATAAGTGATGAAATCACAAAAGAGGTAGTAAAACCCAGCCACAGGACACAGATATAGACTGACTGAGAGAACAAAAATCCAATTTCTACTACATTTTGCTTTCATCATAATTCATCAGGTTGTGGAGTAAAGCCCTACCCCTTTCTTTCTATCCCATGACTTCCATATCTGTCTCGTGTGGCTAGGCTTTACTAAACCTTTTGTGATTTCTGGTTTCAGTTTTTTTTTTTTTTTTGCAATGACAACGGCCTAGATCGAGAAAAAATTGGTAACAAAGGAATCGAGATTATTTAGGTTTGAGATGTAGTTTTCTTAGACCTACGTGGCTTCTTCGTGCCAATGGACATCTCAGTTTTTTGTTTTTGCTGCATAATTAAAAAAATTACACACACACACACACACACAAAGAAAAAAGGACAGAAATTATATAAAAAAAGTGATGAAATCACAAAAGGGTTAGAAAAGCCCACCCACAAGAGAGATATGGAATTCATGGGATACAAAGGAAGGGGTGGGGCGTAGGGCTTTACTCCGCAACCTGATGAATTATGATGAAAACCAAAGGTAGAAATACAGAGTCTTTTTCTCAAACAGTCCATATCTGTCTCCTGTGGCTGGGATTTCCTACCCCCTTTTGTGATTGCATCACTTTTTTTGCTTGTGATATACATTAAGGGTTGAAACCCTAGCTATAATAAAATGACTGATTAAGTTAACTCTTAGGGTGAGTGTTGCCAGATGTTAACTAATACTGTATGATTCAGTCAGCCTTTTTTCATAGTTTTGCAGTTTTACTCTTTTCAATATTTATGCCATACTGAAATCCTTGATATGTTTCTTATTTGTTCATGAAAGTAAACAGCATAGGCCCATGGTTCGGGTCGAGGAATGTCCTTTAAACTTTTAGTTGGGAAATATTCCTGAACTCTTTCTATGAAAACCACAGGAGATATATATCAACGTAGAAAATTACTTGAAAATAAAGTATAATAGATATACACATGTAATGCAAAAACGATAATTGTAATCGGCGGTGGAAGGTTGGTAGTTTGCCTGTTCTTTGCCCATGAGTGATCATTTCCCGCCGGGATGTGACTAGAAAAAACCTTCAATTGTGTGCATGCTATTTTCTTTTTAATCCTGGTAAATTTAAGTCAACTTCGATAAAATTCTGCATGTAGTACTATTAAAACTGTAAAATATTGTATATTTTCTCTAATAAAAGGTAAAACAAAGACGTTGCGTAAGCGATATATGGAAATGATGTGGACAGGGTTAAGAGAAATTCTCCATCTTCTTAAAGGGAAGTAAAGTACAATTATAAAGAATTCATCCATCATTATAATGTATGTTGCCTTCTAATACAGGTATTGCATGATGGGAATTTTAACGCTCATTTTTGACGGAACGGTTAGAAAATAATTATTATATTTCCGAAACCGGTTTGTCCCTACACGTTATGGCTTTTCATTTTATAAAATGGTTTCTTGTACACCAAACATCTTGACTATAAGAATCATGGTAACCATTCTAATTAAAAGGGTTGTTACAATATTTTTAGCCTGTCAGTTACGTATGGTACTTGTCGCGTAAAACATGATTTAAAACTTAGAAGTAATGAGGACAGTGCAGCGACCTCTCCATTCAGCAGCGTAACAAATAACCAATATACAGATATGTTTGCTCTTCACTATTTAAGTTCCATTTATTATTTAAGGAAATGTCCTAATTAAATTTGGATGATCCATGACAGACATGCCAAATTTACATTTTTATAAAAAAAAAAAAGCGATTCATTAATGCTGCCTGATGCTTCAGTGATCAAAATTTACAGGCTTTTAAATAATTCATCATCAAGGTTCCGAGAACAATCAGCAGGTAATGTCAAAGGCGCTAAAAAGTTGATGAAATTGGAAAATTAATTATAAATAAGAGAATGCCCTCTTGAAATGAGAAATTTGCCGAAATTGAGCACAGCGTGATGAAGGACACTCAGAGGTGTAGACGAATACTTGAAAATATATATCAACTAGCTGGCCAAAACGCCGCTGCTCGGAAAAACTCGGAAGGACTCGGAAAACTTTCCTACATCTCTGAAATCTTTTGTAGTGCTTTAAACAGACACACACACACACACACACACACATATATATATATATATATATATATATATATATATATATATATATATATATATATATACTTGGGTTGTCCGTATAATAAGGTTCTCAAGGAGGTGCAATTGCAAGGAACGCTGTTACGCGGGATCCGGTGACACTGACGTGTCGCTTGGTACCCCCTCTCCCGGTCACCAACCACCAACCCCCCCACCTAGCAAGCTGTCTGCTACGCTCAGCCTTGGCGTGGCAGCCGATAGAGATGGAGTTCCCATTCGCTTCTCCCGCCAGGTGCGAATTACGGTCAGTGATTCGTTTTTTGTGTGTAAAAAGAACTGCACTAGTGGACATTCATTCCCAACTGTGTGAAGTCTACGGAGAAAGGTGTATGAGCGTACAACATGTGCGCCAATGGTGCAGAGAATTCAAAGACAGACGTACAGACGTCCATAACGCATTTCAGAATGGAGAGGAGCTGGAAGAAGTTTCAAGCTACTTTCGCGGAGTGGGGGGAGAGTTCTACGATTCATCCATAAAGAAGATGGTACACCGCATGCAAGAATACATTGATCTCAATGGCGATTATGTCAAAAAATAGGAAAAGTCTAAGCTTTCCAAAAACGTATTATTTAATGCCAATAATTATGTTTTTCATTGTGAAAAATCTTTGGGAACCTTCTTTTATGGACAACCCTCGCATATATATAATATATATATATATATTTACTATATATATATATATATATATATATATATATATATATATATAAAATATGTATACACACACACACAAACACACACACACACACATATATATATATATATATATATATATATATATATATATATATATATATTAATGATAATATATACTTATATATATGTCATATTGGAGTAGGGAGAACGCGTTCTGTCTTTCATCCATTTATTAGCGCCGACGTTTCGTATCAGCTTGATACATTTTCCAGGCTGAAACGATTACACATCAATTGCGTATAAGTAAAAAGATACACACAATGTTTACCAACACCAAATTAAAAACCTTTTAATAATTAAGAATAAAAACAGTAAAAACAGAAACAGAATAACAGTGAAAGGGCTAGGAGCGAATACAGAGAAACAAATTAGTTAAAAAATAATAATATAGAAAAATATATAATAATAATAATAATAATAATAATAATAAGAACGAACAAGACGCCTCCCACACAGCGGTAGCGGAAGGAGAACTGACACGAAAAATTGTTATGGAAGGGAGTGTAAACAAAACAACAGGTAATTAGGCAATAAACAGTTGGGTGGAAGACGATGGTGGTTAAGAGAAGGTACAGTTAGCTTGATTATTATTGATTTCAAGGGTGGTTAGTTCGTCTATATGTCGGGTTCTTCCTACAATATTAAAATGACTGGCATCTATGTGTGTTTTGCAACTTTTACTGTGATTTCTTATGTTATTGTTCTGGATTTGATAGTCGACAACCCGTTCTATGGTTCAATTCCTTGATGAGAGGAAATTGCGGAACTTTTAGCAGCCTCCTGGTGCAACCGATGTAAGTGCCGAGATCCACATCTGGGACAATTATACTTATAAACGACACCGGAGGCAAACAGGGGGCTGATCTTATCCTTGACTTGGAAGAGTGAGCCGATAGTTCGGGGAGTGGTGGGTGGGGAATTTAGTTTCAAATTAAGGGCAGGCAATTGACTCATTGAATAGGGTGATGCATTTTTTCCTAATTTATTATTATTAGGAAGAAAGGGAAATCTAGCAAACATACGGAGCTTGGGGGACACTATGGACTATTGGAGGTGGATTGAATTTCAGATTAAGTAGCCTATTAAGGGATCTATGAAAAATTGCTGGAGGGAAATAATTATCCTTAAAGTAATCAGCAAGGAAAGTCACTTCAGTATGAAAGGTAGACCAGCTTGATGTCAGATTAATGGCTCTATGGAGGAGAGTTGACACGGAATTCATTTTAAAAGTTAAAAAAACATGAACTATAAAAATTGGTCCCCAGGCCAGTAAAGGTGCTCTTTCTATAAATACCAGTATGAAAGCCAGACTCGTCCTTGGATATCCTCACATCAAGGAACGGAAGTGAATTCTGTGTTTCTGTTTCAACCGTAAATCTAATGTTATGGTGTTGGTTGTTTTAAATACTCAAGAAAGGTATCAGCATGGTAATTACATCTGAACAAGGCGAAAGTGTCATCTATGTAGCGTCTATAAAAGAGTGGGCGGAAATTAGGTGGGCATACATCTAGAGCTCGCTCCTCCAGGGAGCACATAATATGTTAGCAAAAGTAGGACCCAGAGGGCTTCCCATGGCCATCCCCTCAGTCTGCTTAAAAACCGTATTATTAAAACAAAGGGCGTATCCAGCACGGCTAATTCTAAAAGCAACTTGAATTGAGTTCTATTAAAATTGTTGAACAGCAATCGTTAGTGGAAATAGCCTGTCTAAAATGATGTTGATATTCTCAACAACGGGAACATTTGTAAACAGAGATTCCACGTCAAAGCTCGCCATGTACAGATCTGAGTCCTGCGTAATAATGTCATCTTTAAAGGAGGCCGAGTTTATTAATGTGTATTTATTGTGAGTCAGTGGTTGGAGTAAAGGGACAAGAAATTTGGCGAGTTTATAGCTAGCAGTGTTAATGGAAGAAAGGATAGGTCTCAAAGGAATTCCTTCTTTATGTATCTTTGGCAGTCCGTACATAAGTCCATATATAGATCCTGTTACAAAAAGGTCCTGATACGTATTTTCATCTATTGCTTTGGTTTGTTTTAGGGTGTTTCTAAGAAATCTGTTGATTTTTATCTTCGGGTTTAGTAATATTGTAAAGGTCTGGGTCACCAACGTTGGTAAATTTTGAAGAGTCGTTTAAAATGTCATTCATTTTTTGTATGTAGTCATGTCTGTCAAGGATAACTGTACCTTTACCTTTGTCTGGACGAGTAATTATTACATTTCATCTTTGGCTAGGTTTTTCAAAATGTCATAATCATTCTTGGTAAAAAAGGAGCCATCTAGTTTTAAGATTATTAAAAGAGACTGTGGGCGAGGGCTGAGAATTGTGATCTTAAAAACTCTATATTTTTGCAAAAGAAGTTTAATTATTCTGTGAAAAAGTATCTCGAGAGGTAAAAAGAATTGCTGATAATTTTTTGGGCGATAGTTGGGGAGGCAAAGTCTAACGCCTAAGGACAGTAGGAATTCCTCTCTCTTCGAAAGTATTCGTTTGGAAAAATTGATCACAGAATTAATTTTATTATTAAGTAAAGGAACGGTAATACCTAAATTTCGAAGTTTTGTGAAATGTTCTATCTTCACGGTCCGAACAAAGGAGGAAATAGTCTTATAAATAAATGGTTAAAAATGATAGAGTCCAATAATGTCAGCGAATTGAGTACACCAGTCCTGAATCTCGTCATTTGGTCATGTGCGCGATGAAGTTCCTTGTCTTTGAAGAACGTATTTCCAGCTCAAGGAGGTTCCTGGTAGCATCAGTGTAAAACTCAGAGCTGTACAGGAGGCTTTGTAAACTTTGAACTTTTATAAACTTAGCACTTATATTATTGAATTGACAATATCTCAAAAAAGTCAGTTGAGGTCGAGGTTGATTTTGTTGTATTTCTTGGTGTGTTTCTCCAAGGAACGGCAGTTGCTAAAAGCTGTGGATCGTATCTCGTTTCGTATTAGCGAGTGGAAATCCTCCACTCTCGGGCAACGAAGGCGGCCGGAGGGAGAAACAGGGCGGCAAAGAGGAAGCTGAGAAAGTCATGGGTGCCAGCGTCGTAGTCAGAAGGTCAATCCAGCATAGAAAGTATGGGAGACAGAAGCAATCACTAGGGGTAGACATATGGAGTAGGGGAGACGCGTTCTCGTCTTTCATCCATTTATTAGCGGCCGACGTTTCGTATCAGCTTGATACATTTTTTTTCCAGGCTGAAAACGATTTACACATCAATTGCGTATAAGTTAAAAAGATACACACAATGTTTACCAACACCAAAATTTAAAAACCTTTTAATAAATTAAGATAAAAACAGTAAAAACAGAAAAACACAGAATAACAGTGAAAGGGCTAGGAGCGAATACAGAGAAACAAATTAGTTAAAAAAAATAATAATTTAATAATAATAGAAAAATAGTATAATAATATAATAATAATAATAATAATAATAATAATAATAATAATAATAATAATAATAATAATAATAATAATAATATAATAATAATAATAATAGAACGAACAAGACGCCTTACCCACAGCGGTAGCGGAAGGAGAACTGACACGAAAAATTGTTATGGAAGGGAGTGTAAACAAAACAACAGGTAATTAGGCAATAAACAGTTTGGGTGGAAGACGATTGGTGGTTAAGAGAAGGTACAGTTAGCTTGATTATTATTGATTCAAGGGTGGTAGTTCGTCTATATGTCGGGTTCTTCCTACAATATTAAAATGACTGGCATCTATGTGTGTTTTGCAACTTTTACTGTGATTTCTTATGTTAGATTGTTCTGGATTTGATAGTCGACAAACCCGTTCTATGGCTAATTCCTTGATGAGAGGAAATTCGGACTTTTAGCAGCCTCCTGGTGCAACCGATGTAAGTGCCGAGATCACATCTGGGACAATTATACTTATAAACGACACCGGAGGCAAACAGGGGGCTGATCTTATCCTTGACTTGGAAGAGTGAGCCGATAGTTCGGGGGTTTATGGGAATTAGTTTCAAATTAAGGGCAGGCAATTGCTCATTGAATAGGGTGATGCATTTTTTCCTAAATTTATTATTATGGAGAAAGGGAAATCTAGCAAAACATACGGAGCTTGGGACACTATGGACTATTGGAGGTGGATTGAATTTCAGATTAAGTAGCCTATTAAGGGATCTATGAAAAATTGCTGGGAGGGAAAATATTATCCTTAAAGTAATCAGCAAGGAAAGTCACTTTCAGTATGAAAGGTAGACCAGCTTGATGTCAGATTAATGGCTCATAGGAGGGAGAGTTGACACGGAATTTATTTTAAAGTTAAAAAAACATGAACTATAAAAATTGGTCCCCAGGCCAGTAAAGGTGCTCTTTCTATTAAATGACCAGTATGAAAGCCAGACTCGTCCTTGGATATCCTCACATCAAGGAACGGAAGTGAATTCTGTGTTTCTGTTTCAACCGTAAATCTAATGTTATGGTGTTTGGTTGTTTTTTTAAATACTCAAGAAAGGTATCAGGCATGGTAATACATCTGAACAAGGCGAAAGTGTCATCTATGTCAGACGTCTATAAAAGAGTGGCGGAAATTAGGTGGGCATACATCTAGAGCTCGCTCCTCCAGGGAGCATATAAAATATGTTAGCAAAAGTAGGACCCAGAGGGCTTCCCATGGCCATCCCCTCAGTCTGCTTAAAAACCGTATTTATTAAAAAACAAAGGGCGTATCCAGCACGGCTAATTCTAAAAGCAACTTGAATTGAGTTCTATTAAAATTTGTTGAACAAGCAATCGTTAGTGGGAAATAGCCTGTCTAAAATGATGTTGATAGTCTCAACAACGGGAACATTTGTAAACAGAGATTCACGTCAAAGCTCGCCATGTACAGATCTGAGTCCTGCGTAAATAAATGTCATCAATTTTTAAAGGAGGCCGAGTTTATTAATGTGTATTATTGTGAGTCAGGTGGTTGGAGTAAAGGTACAAGAAATTTGGCGAGTTTATAGCTAGCAGTGTTAATGGAAGAAAGGATAGGTCTCAAAGGAATTCCTTCTTTATGTATCTTTGGCAGTCCGTACAAATAAGTCCATATATAGATCCTTGTTTACCAAAAATGTCCTGATACGTATTTTTATCTATTGCTTTGGTTTTGTTTTAGGGTTCTAAGAAATCTGTTGATTTATCTTCGGGTTTAGTAATATTGTAAAGGTCTGGGTCACCAACTTTGGTAAATTTTGAAGAGTCGTTTAAAATGTCATTCATTTTTTGTATGTAGTCATGTCTGTCAAGGATAACTGTACCTTTACCTTTGTCTGGACGAGTAATTATTACATTTTCATCTTTGGCTAGGTTTTTCAAAATGTCATAATCATTCTTGGTAAAAAAAGGAGCCCATCTAGTTTTAAGATTATTAAAAGAGCTGTGGGCGAGGGCTGAGAATTGTGATCTTAAAAACTCTATATTTTTGCAAAAGGAAGTTTTAATTATTCTCTGAAAAAGTATCTCGAGAGGTAAAAAGAATTGCTGATAATTTGGGCGATAGTTGGGGAGGCAAAAGTCTAACCCTAAGGACAGTAGGAATTCCTCTCTCTTCGAAAGTATTCGTTTGGAAAAATTGAACACAGAATTAATTTTATTATTAAGTAAAGGAACGGTAATACCTAAATTTCGAAGTTTTGTGAAATGTCTATCTTCAACGGTCCGAACAAAGGAGGAAATAGTCTTATTAAATAAATGGTTAAAAATGATAGAGTCCAATAATGTCAGCGAATTGAGTACACCAGTCCTGAATCTCGTCATTTGGTCATGTGCGCGATGAAGTTCCTTGGTCTTTGAACGTATTTCCAGCTCAAGGAGGTTCCTGGTAGCATCAGTGTAAAACTCAGAGCTGTACAGGGAGGCTTTGTAAACTTTGAACTTTATTATTATTATTATTATTATTATTATATATTTTTCTATTATTATTAATATTATTTTTTAACTAATTTGTTTCTCTGTATTCGCTCCTAGCCCTTTCACTGTTATTCTGTGTTTCTGTTTTTACTCTGTTTTTATTCTTAATTTATTAAAAGGTTTTTAATTTTGGTGTTGGTAAACATTGTGTGTATCTTTTTACTTATACGCAATTTTGATGTAATAATCGTTTCAGCCTGGGAAAATGTATCAAGCTGATACGAAACGTCGGCGCTAATAAATGGATGAAAGACAGAACGCGTCTCCCTACTCCCAATATGTCTATCCTGAGTGATTGCTCCTGTCTCCATACTTCTATGCTGGATTGACCTTCTGGACTACGATTCGCTGGCACCATGACTTTCTCAAGCTTCCTCTTTGCCGCCCTGTTTCTCCTCCGCCTTCGTTCCCGAGGAGTGGAGGATTTCCACTCGCTAATATGAACGAGATACGATCCACAGCTTTTAGCCAACTGCCGTTCCTTGGAGAAACACACCAAGAAATACAACAAAATCAACCTCGACCTCAACTTTTTGAGATATTGTCAATTCAATAATATAGTGCCTAAGTTTATAAAGTTCAAAGTTTACAAAGCCTCCCTGTACAGCTCTGAGTTTTACACTGATGCTACCAGGAGCCTCCTTGAGCTGGAAATACGTTCAAAGACCAAGGAACTTCATCGCGCACATGACCAAATGACGAGATTCAGGACTGGTGTACTCAATTCGCTGACATTATTGGACTCTATCATTTTTAACCATTTATTTAATAAGGCTATTTTCCTCTTTGTTCGGACCGTTGAAGATAGACATTTCACAAAACTTCGAAATTTAGGTATTACCGTTCCTTTACTTAATAATAAAATTAATTCTGTGTTCAATTTTTCCAAACGAATACTTTCGAAGAGAGAGGAATTCCTACTGTCCTTAGGGTTAGACTTTTGCCTCCCCAACTATCGCCCAAATTATCAGCAATTCTTTTTACCTCTAGAGATACTTTTTCAGAGAATAATTAAACTTCCCTTTTGCAAAAATATAGAGGTTTTTATAAGATCACAATTCTCAGGCCCTCGCCCACACAGCTCTTTTTAATTAATCTTTAAAAACTAGATGGGCTCCTTTTTTTACCAAGAATGATTATGCATTTTGAAAAACCTAGCCAAAGATGAAAATGTAATAATTACTCGTCCAGACAAAGGTAAAGGTACAGTTATTCTTGACAGACATGACTACATACAAAAAATGAATGACATTTTAAACGACTCTTCAAAAATTTACCGAAAGTTGGTGACCCAGACCTTTACAATTATTACTAAACCCCCCCGAAGATAAAATCAACAGATTTCTTAGAACCCTAAAACAAACCAAAGCAATAGATGAAAATACGTATCAGGACCTTTTTGTAACAGGATCTATATATGGACTTATGTACGGACTGCCAAAGATACATAAAGAAGGAATTCCTTTGAGACCTATCCTTTCTTCCATTAACACTGCTAGCTATAAACTCGCCAAATTTCTTGTCCCTTTACTCCAACCACTGACTCACAATAAATACACATTAATAAACTCGGCCTCCTTTAAAGATGACATTATTACGCAGGACTCAGATCTGTACATGGCGAGCTTTGACGTGGAATCTCTGTTTACAAATGTTCCCGTTGTTGAGACTATCAACATCATTTTAGACAGGCTATTTCCCACTAACGATTGCTTGTTCAACAATTTTAATAGAACTCAATTCAAGTTGCTTTTAGAATTAGCCGTGCTGGATACGCCCTTTGTTTTTAATAATACGGTTTTTTAACGGTTTTTAATCATGACTGAGGGGATGGCCATGGGAAGCCCTCTGGGTCCTACTTTTGCTAACATATTTATGTGCTCCCTGGAGGAGCGAGCTCCTAGATGTATGCCCACCTAATTTCCGCCCACTCTTTAATAGACGCTACATCGATGACACTTTCGCCTTGTTCAGATGTAATTACCATGCTGATACCTTTCTTGAGTATTTAAACAACCAACACCATAACATTAGATTTACGGTTGAAACAGAAACACAGAATTCACTTCCGTTCCTTGATGTGAGGATATCCAAGGACGAGTCTGGCTTTCATACTGGTATTTATAGAAAGAGCACCTTTACTGGCCTGGGGACCAATTTTTATAGTTCATGTTTTTTTTAACAATTTAAAATGAATTCCGTGTCAACTCTCCTCCATAGAGCCATTAATCTGACATCAAGCTGGTCTACCTTTCATACTGAAGTGACTTTCCTTGCTGATTACTTTAAGGATAATTATTTCCCTCCAGCAATTTTTCATAGATCCCTTAATAGGCTACTTAATCTGAAATTCAATCCACCTCCAATAGTCCATAGTGTCCCCAAGCTCCGTATGTTTGCTAGATTTCCCTTTCTCCATAATAATAAAATTTAGGAAAAAATGCATCACCCTATTCAATGAGCAATTGCCTGCCCTTAATTTGAAACTAATTCCCATAAACCCTCCGAACTATCGGCTCACTCTTCCAAGTAAAGATAAGATCAGCCCCCTGTTTGCCTCCGGTGTCGTTTATAAGTATAATGTCCCAGATGTGATCTCGGCACTTACATCGGTTGCACCAGGAGGCTGCTAAAAGTCCGAATTTCCTCTCATCAAGGAATTAGCCAAAGAACGGGTTGTCGACTATCAAATCCAGAACAATCTAACATAAGAAATCACAGTAAAAGTTGCAAAACACACATAGATGCCAGTCATTTTAATATTGTAGGAAGAACCCGACATATAGACGAAACTAACTCAACTTGAATTCAATAAAATCAAGCTAACTGTACCTTCTCTTAACCACCAATCGTCTTCCACCCAACTGTTTATTGCCTAATTACCTGTTGTTTTGTTTACACTCCCTTCCATAACAATTTTTCGTGTCAGTTCTCCTTCCGCTACCACTGTGGGTAGGCGTCTTGTTCGTTCTATTATTATTATTATTATTATTATTATTATTATTATTATTATTATTATTATTATTATTATCATTATCATTATCATTATCATTATCATTATCATTATCATTATCATTATCATTATCATTTCATATCATTATCATTATCATTATCATTATTATTATTATTATTTTTTTAATTATTCATAACTAATTTGTTTCTCTGTATTCGCTCCTAGCCCTTTCATGTTATTCTGTGTTTCTGTTTTTTACTCTGTTTTTATTCTTAATTTATTAAAAGGTTTTTTTAATTTTGGTGTTGGTAAACATTGTGGTGTATCTTTTTACTTATACGCAATTGATGTGTAATCGTTTCAGCCTGGAAAATGTATCAAGCTGATACGAAACGTCGGCGCTAATAAATGGATGAAAGACAGAACGCGTCTCCCTACTCCAATATGTCTATCCCTGAGTGATTGCTCCTGTCTCCATACTTCTATGCTGGATTGACCTTCTGGACTACGATTCGCTGGCACCATGACTTTCTCAAGCTTCCTCTTTGCCGCCCTGTTTCTCCTCCGCCTTCGTTCCCGAGGAGTGGAGGATTTCCACTCGCTAATACGAACGAGATACGATCACAGCTTTTAGCCAACTGCCGTTCCTTGGAGAAACACACCAAGAAATACAACAAAATCAACCTCGACCTCAACTTTTTTGAGATATTGTCAATTCAATATATAGTGCCTAAGTTTATAAAGTTCAAAGTTTACAAAGCCTCCCTGTACAGCTCTGAGTTTTACACTGATGCTACCAGGAACCTCCTTGGATGGCTGGAAATACGTTCAAAGACCAAGGAACTTCATCGCGCACATGACCAAATGACGAGATTCAGGACTGGTGTACTCAATTCGCTGACATTATTGGACTCTATCATTTTTAACCATTTACTTAATAAGACTATTTCCTCCTTTGTTCGGACCGTTTGAAGATAGACATTTCACAAAACTTCGAAATTTAGGTATTACCGTTCCTTTACTTAATAATAAAATTAATTCTGTGTTCAATTTTTCCAAACGAATACTTTCGAAGAGAGAGGAATTCCTACTGTCCTTAGGGTTAGACTTTTGCCTCCCCTCCCCAACTATCGCCCAATTATCAGCAATTCTTTTTACCTCTCGAGATACTTTTTTTTCAGAGAATAATTAAAACTTCCTTTTGCAAAAATATAGAGTTTTTAAGATCACAATTCTCAGCCCTCGCCCACAGCTCTTTTAATAATCTTAAAACTAGATGGGCTCCTTTTTTACCAAGAATGATTTATGACATTTTGAAAAACCTAGCCAAAGATGAAAATGTAATAATGACTCGTCCAGACAAAGGTAAAAGGTACAGTTATCCTTGACAGACATGACTACATACAAAAAATGAATGACATTTTAAACGACTCTTCAAAATTTACCAAAGTTGGTGACCCAGACCTTTACAATATTACTAAACCCGAAGATTAAAATCAACAGATTTCTTAGAACCCTAAAACAAACCAAAGCAATAGATGAAAATACGTATCAGGACCTTTTTTTGTAACAGGATCTATATATGGACTTATGTACGGACTGCCAAGATACATAAAGAAGGAATTCCTTTGAGACCTATCCTTTCTTCCATTAACACTGCTAGCTATAAACTCGCCAAATTTCTTGTCCCTTTTACTCCAACCACTGACTCACAATAAAATACACATTAATAAACTCGGCCTCCTTTAAAGATGACATTATTACGCAGGACTCAGATCTGTACATGGCGAGCTTTGACGTGGAATCTCTGTTTACAAATGTTCCCGTTGTTGTTGAGACTATCAACATCATTTTAGACAGGCTATTTCCCACTAACGATTGCTTGTTCAACAATTTTAATAGAACTCAATTCAAGTTGCTTTTAGAATTAGCCGTGCTGGATACGCCCTTTGTTTTTTAATAATACGGTTTTTAAGCAGACTGAGGGGATGGCCATGGGAAAGCCCTCTGGGTCCTACTTTTTGCTAAACATATTTTATGTGCTCCCTGGAGGAGCGAGCTCTAGATGTATGCCCACCTAATTTCCGCCCACTCTTTTATAGGACGCTACATAGATGACACTTTCGCCTTGTTCAGATGTAATTACCATGCTGATACCTTTCTTGAGTATTTAAACAACCAACACCATAACATTAGATTTACGGTTGAAACAGAAACACAGAATTCACTTCCGTTCCTTGATGTGAGGATATCCAAGGACGAGTCTGGCTTTCATACTGGTATTTATAGAAAGAGCACCTTTACTGGCCTGGGGACCATTTTTATAGTTCATGTTTTTTTAACTTTAAAATGAATTCCGTGTCAACTCTCCTCCATAGAGCCATTAATCTGACAGCAAGCTGGTCTACCTTTCATACTGAAGTGACTTTCCTTGCTGATTACTTTAAGGATAATTATTTCCCTCCAGCAATTTTCATAGATCCCTTAATAGGCTACTTAATCTGAAATTCAATCCACCTCCAATAGTCCATAGTGTCCCCCAAGCTCCGTATGTTTGCTAGATTTCCCTTTCTCCATAATAATAAATTTAGGAAAAAAATGCATCACCCTATTCAGTGAGCAATTTGCCTTCCTGGCCCTTAATTTTGAAACTAATTCCCATAAACCCCCGAACTATCGGCTCACTCTTCCAAGTCAAGGATAAGATCAGCCCCCTGTTTGCCTCCGGTGTCGTTTATAAGTATAATTGTCCCAGATGTGATCTCGGCACTTACATCGGTTGCACCAGGAGGCTGCTAAAAGTTCGAATTTCCTCTCATCAAGGAATTAGCTATAGAACGGGGTTGTCGAATATCAAATCCAGAACAATCTAACATAAGAAATCACAGTAAAAGTTGCAAAAACACACATAGATGCCAGTCATTTTTAATATTGTAGAAGAACCCGACATATAGACGAACTAACCACCCTTGAATCAATAATAATCAAGCTAACTGTACCTTCTCTTAACCACCAATCGTCTTCCACCCAACTGTTTATTGCCTAATTACCTGTTGTTTTGTTTACACTCCCTTCCATAACAATTTTTCGTGTCAGTTCTCCTTCCGCTACCGCTGGGTGGGTAGGCGTCTTGTTCGTTCTATTATTATTATTATTATTATTATTATTATTATTATTATTTATTATTATTATTATTATTATTATTATTATTATTATTATATATTTTTCTATTATTATTAATATTATTTTTTAACTAATTTGTTTCTCTGTATTCGCTCCTAGCCCTTTCACTGTTATTCTGTGTTTCTGTTTTTACTCTGTTTTTATTCTAATTTATTAAAAGGTTTTTAATTTTGGTGTTGGTAAACATTGTGTGTATCTTTTTACTTATATGCAATTGATGTGTAATCGTTTCAGCCTGGAAAATGTGTCAAGCTGATACGAAACGTCGGCGCTAATAAATGGATGAAAGACAGAACGCGTCTCCCTACTCCAATATGTCTATCCCTGAGTGATTGCTCCTGTCTCCATCTACTTATATATATATATATATTATATATATATATATATATATATAGTATATATATATATATATATCTCATATATATGACTGTAAAAATGTTCTGTAACAACATAATTCCATCTAATAAAAGGAGCCCATAAAAACACCAAATATAGAGAGAAAAGTACTATATTTCAGAGACTGCTGTCTCCCTCTTCAGGTAGATGAATGAGAAAAGTTTACAGAAAAGGTGGTATTTATACCAAGAGGTCCATCCACAGGCAAGCCAATTTAGGTCACCCCCGCTGATAATCTTCCTTTAATCTTCTTAAGTGTTGTTGAATGAAAACCTTGTGATCGTATCTGAAATCCATGCTCCTTTTGAGATGTTCATTACCTGCCATTAATAAAAGAGAGGCAGGTAATGAACATCTCAAAAGGAGCATGGATTTCAGATACGATCGACAAGGTTTTCATTCAACCAACACTTAAGAAGATTAAAGGAAGATTATCAGCGGGGGTGACCTAAATTGGCTTGCCTGTGGATAGACCTCTTGGTATAAATACCACCTTTTCTGTAAACTTTTCTCATTCATCTACCTGAAGAGGGAGACAGCAGTCTCTGAAATATAGTACTTTTCTCTCTATATTTGGTGTTTTTATGGGCTCCTTTTATTAGATATATATATATATATGTATACACACACACACACCCATATATATTTATATATATATATATATATATATATATATATATATATATATATATATATATATATATATATATGTATGTCACTTGTCTGATTAAAATGGAGAGAGAAGAGAGAGAGGAAGAGAGAGAGAGAGAGAGAGAGAGAGAAAAAATATGACTTTTAGTGACGAAATTACAACAAATATCCTTTATTCTTTATGGGCCCACTCCCATGGTCCCACCATAGACCGCACCATCGTCCCTCAGTGCAGCTTTTACCGATTCTTAATTTAATCCCTGTTAGCATAATGTAGATTTACCGTCCATAAACGTAGATTCTGCAAATATCTTTTGGAAAAGATTTCAACATACAATGATCTATATACCGCTATAAAGACTTTCTAAGGAACTAACGAATTCATGATGTTCACATTTGAACGAATAAAAAAATGAAACAACGTACATCATGCACGCCGAATTTAACTAGTAGTCAATACACATGCTCAAATAATAATGGATTTGTTACGTCTTGTCTTATAGAATTTATCTATACACGTTGCTTCAGTGTTGATTTTATCGAGGTAAGAGAAGATTATATTGATAATTATCATAAATTCTCATCGAAATTCAGGTAAATTCTGATAAAAAGTTGATGTAGTATCGGACTTATTGTTGTAGGCTAAATAAGATGAACAGTAGTAGTTCTTTTTCTCCCAAGTTATGCCCATAACTAAGTTTTATTTTCTATTTTTTTTGTTTTTAGAATTTTCAGTACGTAAATATGATGAGGGTAATACCTCAAGATATAGAGTGGTGCTCAAATCTCATGCGACATGATTCTTTTTCTATCGTCTAGATTCTCAGACTCAACGTGACTTTGCCAATTGGTGCTAAACTTTTTTTTTTTTATTTGTAATCTCATACATGACGAAAAGTTTGCGAATTCACAGCTAGCGCTATTTTCCTTATGGTTATATAAATATGATCCCTTTTATGTACTGGTATAATTCGTAATCTGTGTGATTTGAACAGATTTATTTATTTATTTATTTATTTACTTATTTATTTTTTACGTTGCTTAGTTCAAATTACGGCGTGATAATGACAGCGCGCTTAACGTGTCCCTCGGGCTGGTCAACATAACTACCTCAGCAGCATTATAACAGTAGACCTAATAAGCTCAACAGTCATCGTAGCAACATTTTCAAAATGTGAATATGAATTACAACCAATTTTCTTTGAATGTTGAAGTTTTAGGCTGTGTTCAAAGTTGCCTGGATGTTGCAAAATGATTTATAGGCCTAAAAAATAATCTAAGCCTTCTTAGATGTAATCTCTGTTACTAATGAATTTATTTGTAGAGATTACTTGTTCTTTGAGGAATAAAAGATTAGGATGATTTTGATTATATGGAGAAGATGGCTATTAATCGAAATATCATAAGTATTAATATCAAGGCGTATGAAACACTTGTTTTTCAACTGCCTTGAAATATTTTCTTACAGGTCCCTCTGCTCGCTTTTGGCGTATAATTTATTCTTTCATAAGGTAACTTGAAGTGTAAGAATGTGTAACATCATTTGTTTTCTGGCTAGAAATTGTTAATATAGAGATGCGAATGCTAAGTGTAAAGTAAAGAAATCTAACACACCTAGGCTTAGGAACAATATCTTAGTTTTGACAAAAGTATACTTGCATAGGCGAATGTTTGCTAGTATGCCATCACTTTTGAAGTATCTAAGAAATACGAAAAATAATTCTGTATGAAAAACCAAATATTCCTTTGACAAATATAAAATAAACGTTTTCAAGATGATTTCATTGTCGCTACTCATTGTAGACCTATGTTACACCAGGTAGGTGTTGTTGCACCGACACTAATGGCGGCGGCACACACGCTCCCCTTAGGCCCCTTTCATACTATGGGTTTTGTTGCATGCGTTCGCCGCACCGCAGACCTGCGGTGGATTTTTAAATGTTGCCGCACACAGCTGCGTTATGCAGAATCCTATGGCGGGAGATTTGTTTATACTCAGTCAATGGCGGGCTGTAATGTCAACCACAATGGATAAGAGAGAGTGTATTGTGCTTTTATTGAGCGCATTTAAGGAGAAAAAAGAGAGAGAATGCCCAATCCATTGGGTGGACTCTGAATGCTCAGCAAGAAACAATAGGCTCATTAGCCACGTTATCTGAGGATCTAAAACAGTATGGCAACAACGTTTTCATTTACTTCCGTATGTCTCAAGATCATTCGATGAACTTCTGTGGCTGATATTATTTGCAATAAGCTTTTTAGGCAAAATATGACATGCAGTTATAGTAGTCAAATTCCGACTTTTGTAATCTTTGAGTCTATTATCCCATAACACTGGCTTCGTCTCCACTATAGATATAGGAGAGACCTATGTCGATGCCACGTTCCATTATAACAAGATGCACTACTACCCCTGCCATATTTACCCCAGTTTTGTTTCCTGCGATTTGGTTTTAAATCCCGAGATTTTAATTTTCATATTTCTTTTTTATATAATTTACATTCAGTGTATAAAAAAGCCTGGGAAAACATTTCAAGATTCAAGAAGAGCAGCAGTGAACGAAAATTCATCTACAACCGGAGCTTAGTTTTTTACAACATTCTTACATAATGAAAACATTGATAAAAATATGCAGCATAAAATAAAAATAACATACTTTTCATTAATCAGGTAATTCAATATATATTAAATGTTATAACTTTGATCTCATTTACAAAATATGTTCTTATCGGATCCTTTTAAATTATGAGAGAGAGAGAGAGAGAGAGAGAGAGAGAGAGAGAGAGAGAGAGAGAGAGAGAGTACTGGGGAATTTTCTAAGTTGGTAAAATTATAAATTCATAACTTACAGTTTTAAACATGATAAAGTACCGGTATGTACCATAAAGATTTCATCAGTTGAATAAAAATACATAATATGTAGTATGAAGTTCAACAAGTACCAGAAGATATATTTGTTCATTCAACATTTGAACTGGGGTTTGATGACGGCTTCGTTTTGGTCAAATGCTTCAGGGATGTGTGAACGAAAGTTTTGGAAATGCTTCATAAGTGTTTTTTCTGAAATTTGGCTACACGTGACATTTGGTTACAGTTTTGAAATATATGACAGATTTCACTCTTATGAAACATATTATGGCCTTATTGTATGCAATAATCGTGTTTTCGCATTGAAATAACATATAAATATACAGCATTTTAGTTGCCAGGTAGTGAATTTTGAACGAAATCCTTGCAGTCATGTCTCATGAGATTCGAGCATCACTGTACTTAAGAATTTTGATTTTGTTGGCTGGGTATGATAAAGATATGGTTACCCTAAGATGAACACATTTTGCCCTGTGTAATTTTTAATGGGGATGGAGTGGGTCTGTCACAGAAGCATTTGGTCTTCTAAAGAAAGGCTGACACTTGCACGATTTTGTGGAACGCATTGCCACGAACTGTGTCGTGGCAATGCGTGCCACTTTGGTGGAGCGCACCGGGAGGCTCCCGCACTGTTCACGAATAGGTTACGAACTGCGCGCCCAATAGTGCCCGTATTGTTTTAATGTTTTTTTTTTTTTTTTTTTTTTTTTTTTTTTTTTTTTTTTTTTTTTGACTGAAGTTGAACCCAAGGAAGGGTTCGAAAGCTTTTTGTAAAGTTTTAAAAATTATACACGGACTCTACACTTTTGATTATTGTGGACCCTTTAGAACTACATATACTCTCGCGATAGAGAGTTTTTCCCTACTAAGTGCCCATATTGACACGAACTGGCACGACGTATTCACGCATAGTTTACGCACTGTTCGCTCAAAGTTTCCGCATTTTCCGCATTGGCCCGACGAGTTTGCGCAATTCGGAGGCCGTCGTGGCGATTTGGGCACGCCATATAAAAAGGGGGCCTCCCCACCCCTGGCATCATTTTTGGATTGCCTGTGGAAGAGACAACATGCTGAATGCCAGAGACACCGTCGTTGCAGAGAAGAGAAGATGCCTATACCTGGCAGCTGCTCTAGCCATCATTGAAGAGCAGCAGAAAAGGCTGCAAGTGGCAGAAGATGAAGAAAAGGCAACCTCACCTCGAAGAAGGAAACCAAGGAAAGTATGGGTTAGGGAATGGTTGGCCAGAAGACAGGAGTTCGGACAGTATGAGAGGCTACTGTCTGAAATCCACAAGGAAGATCAAAGGGGTTACAAGAACTACCTCAGAATCACACCTGACCTGTTCCAAGAGATGGTTGAGAAGGTAACCCCTCGCCTCCAGAAACAGTCCACCTTCATGAGGGAACCGCTTCAAGTTGGACTCAAGCTGGCTGCCACCCTCCGGACACACATGATCTGATCCCTGGTGGATGGAGACTCGACCAGCACCTGCAGGGGCTAATGCCCCTATCCGGCCACCATTCAGCGAGGGAGGTGAAGGATCAGCGAGACTACCTGTCACATCACTACAGGTCCTCTGTTGGTGCCGTCCCTTGGCAAGAAAGAAAGGTAGCCCCATGAGGCACATCCATACTTGTACCACTATTGAAATAAAAACGTTTTCGTTCATTTCTCGTTTCTTTTTCTTGTTTGTTTCTCTTTTATTTGTGGCTAACTTTATTTTAATGTGAAAATGAAAAACAAGTTTTTTAAAATAGAGTCAAATTTATTAACAAAATGTGATATGTGCCAATAAACCAGACGTGACGTTGATTGACAACATTAAGAGGAAAGTATCACTCATTGATGTCGCAATACCATGTGACACCAGAGTAGAAGGGAAAAGATTGAAAAGTATTTGGAGAGAGAGAGAGAGAGAGAGAGAGAGAGAGAGAGAGCATGACTTTGTTGACTATATTATATTATATCTATAAAAATTGAAATATAAATATATACACTGATTTTCACCCTACATGTGAAAATGGCCTCCATAGGCTCTCTACTAGCCTGTTGGAGTAGTGTCAAGGAATAGTCAGAATCCCGACTTCGAATAATCGAATGAAAATGTAACCCTGAAACACTCTACGGGTTATACAACGAATATTTAACTACTGCCTCTGGCATATTTGAATAAAATTAAAATTGACTTTCATAATTACCTATTTGAGACATGCCAACCTTCGGTGCGTTGTTCAGCAGTTTCAGCAACAGTGAGAAAATCATAATTGTGAAAATAGACCTACATAGAATTATTGCAGCTGAGGCAGTAATTACTTTTAATTTAACACGTTTAAAAGATGGTTTACTTCCATAAAAAAGATAAAAATAATGAAATGATATGAATGAAAATTAAAATTAATAATAAAAAATATAAAATATATAAATAAAAGATTAAAATAATTATAAAATTATAAAAAAATAATAAATAATAAGATAATAATAGTAATAGCATTTCAAAATATAAATGATATATTTGAAAATAAAATAAGAAATAAGAATAACAAAGTGATATTATCAAAAATAAAAATGAAAAAATAATAATCAAAATAAAAGTGACGGCGGTTGTGGTGGTTGTCTCTGTTGTTGGTGGCCCGGACCGCTTCCCCTTGCCCTTGCCTGTGGTAGTAGATGCCTGGCTCTGGGACCCTGTAGACCGGACTTCATCATCCTAATCGTGCTGCACGTCACTGTGGCTGACTCGGGGACGGCAAACTGCCCACTGGGGACTGTCTTTCCCCGGACGATGTGCTGTGTCAAGAAACTCCAGGTCTCCATGATCTCGTCGTCACGGGCACTCCTCTCGGGCTGGCCTGCCCCACTCTTCTTTTCCTTCTTCAAGATCTTCCCCACCCTGGTGTGCATGTTCTCGTAGTCCTTCTTGCATTGGGGACCAGTGGCAGGGGGATCCAGCTGCTCTCCGGCCAGGCTCCACAGGCTGTTCTTGGCTGCCACGTTGAGCCACTCCTTCTGCTTCTTGTCATACAGCTGGGGGTATTCCTTGATGAGGTCAGCCAACCTCCTCTCCCCCTCATCTGTCTAGAAGCACTCAGGGATTTCCTTCTTGGATACCCGGACCCGCTTCTGCTGCTGCCGGTTAGCCTCTTCCTCACTGGATGTCTGTCTCTGGGTGTCGAGTGGATCCTGCTATGTCTCTGGGATGACATCGACACTTGATATGGATGACTGGAGGGACTCATCTCTCTCAGGGGTCTCTGGCTCTGCCCCAATATTTTCTGGCCTGTTGGCTTGTAGCCTTCTCTGCTTTGCTCTCCCTCGTACTTGTTTCGTCTTCGGCATGTTTTCTGTTCGCTGGCAAGTTGTGGAATGGCGGGAAGTGGCTATCTGTAACCCCCCCCCCCCCCCCCCCCCGCCCCCCCCCCCCCCCCCCCCCCCCCCCGCATTGACGTGAGCGACAATGTTGCGCAGTAGTCGTGCACTACTCGTAAACTCATCGTAAACACGTCGTAAACTGCTCGTGCCATGCGCAAACTGTTTGTGAAGTACGTGAACTAGTCGTGAACTGCTCGTGCCATCAGGGCGTGAAGTACACATAACCTCGTCAGGGGGAACGAACGACCATGCTGCGACGCGCACCAATGCGTGAACATGTCACAAACTAGTAGTGAACAGTTCGTGAACAATGCGTGGCAGGTCGTGCATGTCATGGCATGGCCGGTGCGCATCCTCCCGCATCGTCCTGAACTGTTCGCAACAAGTTCATGAACAGTTTGTGCATAGTTAACGAACCGGTCACGAAAAATTTCTCATGCCAAAATTTTGAACATTTCAAAACTTTCGTCTCGACATGTGATGCAGTCACGACGAGTTTCCGAACACTTTACGCGAGTTTACGGCTAGTTTGCGCATTGGCACGACCGAGTTCGTGCCAATGCGTGCCACAAAATCGTGCAAGTGTCAGCCCTGCTTAGGGCCGGGTCTTCACACACAGGTTTACCTGTAAGTCTCACTGTCAGTTCATCGAAACAGACTTTAAAACATACGCGTGGACGACAGTTTGTGGACGGAGTCAGTCCACTCACCAAAACTGATGAACTGATGGAATTACCTAAAGTTCTTCCGACTGACTGACAGATGATCGCACGTGTGGACGGGTAACCAACGATTTTATGACAGTTCGCCGCCGGATTTCGTCTGGGAAGGATCTCAGCTGCTCGGACTAGAATATGAATAAACTATGTATATAGGCCTAATTCATTTCATAGTTAGACCAGGCAGTGCTATTTGTAGACAGTTGCCAGTCCAAAGCTTATGATGAATATAAGAGAAAAAAAAAAAAAATTTCCTTGCGATAGACAATTTGGTATAGGCCTAGACCAATGTCCTGCCTTTTTATGAAAGGTGTTACTAGTGAAAGTAGACTTCACGGCCTATTTCATAAATAACTGAACCAGTCTCCAGGTCTAATTTAGCCTGATTTATTAATATTGTATGAGAATAGACATCTCTCTTTAATAGGCAACATTTAGACCATACTCTGCTATGCCTTTGTGCTTCTTTCCTATTTTGAAGTGAATTACCACAACAACTAGTCTTTGAGTTTATTCCGAAAATTATGGGTGGGCTTTGCTTCCTTACACCTTTTATTTATATTGTTTTCCACTTTTTAATATTTTACAATAAAGGGAAGGTATTCATCTTCAAAATGACGGAAAAACCAGTTTTACATCCCGAAAAATCGGTTCATCAAACAATAATAGAAAAACGTTGCCATGTGTATTTAGTCAGAGGCAGATTTAAGGACATTAAACCTCAAAGGGTCAATATTATAAGAGGAAACTTGAAGCTGGTACAAAACAATAGGAAGTGATGAATAATATAATAAAGAACTCTTCTTTATAAGTTAGAATCCATAATACAATAGCCAATTTTGTCTTTTGAAATGGAAAGACCATATTTAAAATCAAATGCTAGGAACCTGTTTTGAACTAGGGTAAAGTTTGAATTTCAAGTAAATGGCCCCTGGGGTGGTGGGTTTGTTCTATATGAATGAGGTTCATCTTTAGAATAATAATAATAATAATAATAATAATAATAATAATAATAATAATAATAATAATAATAATAATAATAATAAACACAACTTGGACGATGAACTAGTTCACAAAATCTTAGGAAATAGATAACCTTCTTAATGGCATCAGACATCCGATGTCTGCATATCCTGAAGAACAAGTGGCCAGTGGTACACACGAGTATTGTGTTAGTGAATTGTTAGCCAATAATTCTCATTACTCATTGGCATAATGATTGTTGACGGACGTGCAAATTGTTAGGGTCAATTGGGACGGGCAACCAGTGGTCCTGTTCTTGCCCAGGCCCGAAAAAATAAGAAAAAGGTAGAAAGGGATGGGGGTTTATAACCTTAATTTTTATGTATGTTTATTATTATTATTATTATTATTATTATTATTATTATTATTATTATTATTATTATTATTATTATGTACAGAAGATGAACCGTTATCATATGGAACAAGCCCACCACAGGGGCCACTGACTTGAAATTCTAGCTTCCAAGGAATATTATGGTGTTCATTAGAAAGAAGTAACAGATGGTACGAGATAAACAGACAGAAGAGATCAGTTATTGGAAAAGAAAAAAAAATAAATGGACAAATAACTAAATAAATGAACAGATACTCGTGAAATGTAAGGAGTTTATAAATTACACACTGTTACCCATCATTTCACGTTGATCCATTTTTATTCATAGCTGTGGCCATCACTATTTCCTTTAAGGAGGAAGAGATCAGGTTCCTGAATACGTGATGTCAAAAAAAGAAGAAAAACTACCTGACCAGGGTTTGTGATCCTGAAAAACATCATCATTAACCACTGTAGCCATTTTATCTCTCTTTCACTTGGTAATGTTGCAACATTACATATTTTATGCACACACACATACACGCACGTGCGCATGCGCGGAATGCTTTCCTAAGGGCGGTCATTATTGCCATGAGTTGTAGGTCTCAATTTTCCCTTTCAGGTGTGTGGATTTCTGCTTCAGTACTTTTGATTCATTCCTGTCCTTTGGCGTTCCTCGGTCGTAGACAGTATGCTTAAAAGGTGACCAGTCTTTGGGACAATATATATATTAATATATATATATATATATATATATATATATATATATATATAGATAGATAGAATAGATAGACAGAATAATATTGATAAAAACCTCAGTTGAAGCATTATACACTAAGCATGGTAGTACACATTAGATTTCATATATTCCAAAAGGAGTGATTTCACATGCTCTGTCATATGTAAATATACCAATACACTGTGTTTCTATGCAAAAATACAGTCTCTCTCTCTCTCTCTCTCTCTCTCTCTCTCTCTCTCTCTAAACTTATCGAATGCAAAGCTTTAAATCTAAATGAAGGAACAAATGAAGAATTCCAGACCTTCGTGGGAAGATGAGAGAGAGAGAGAGAGAGAGAGAGAGAGAGAGAGAGAGAGAGAGAGAGAGAGAGAGAGAGGAGACTTCATCCAGCAAAAGAGTAATTAAGGAAAATCCTGGAATTTTTTGCCATAGATTAGATAAAAAAAACCCGTGCGGAGAGAGAGAGAGAGAGAGAGAGAGAGAGAGAGAGAGAGAGGAGGAGAGAGAGAGAGAGAGAGAGAGAGAGAGAGAGCAGATAAAACAAAAAGATACATACCGCAAAAAATCCCTAATGTTCTTACAAACTTGAGAAAAAAGATCCCGTACAAAAGAGAGATTTCAGCAGTTTATAACGCCAAGACACAAGATATAATTAAAAATCTTTCAGAATCTTTCCTGCTATATTTTGATAAATCAAAATATCTCTCGTGGAGTATAAAAACTCAACGGAAAATCTGTAGGTAACATACCTCAAATATGGATTCCAGTTTGAAGAAAATATGGCCTTACCTAGCCTTGGCAGCAGCTGTTGTTGAAACGTTGTTGTCAAAATGTTGTTTGAAATACGGAGGAATAGTCATCTTGTTTGCTGTGGCTGCCTATACGCTGGTGAGGTTTCTCCTGACTGATGCTGGAGCGGAACACCCCAAGGAAAAGGAACTGAACGAGAGAATTGCGGCCTTACGAGACACCATCCAGTGCCAGAAAGAACAGGGCGTGGACTTGGACAGGACAATTCTTCAGCTGCAACAGAGGCTCGACTTCCCTGAAGAGATTCAGAAGGCGGGCGGAAAGGAAGAACGCACTCGTGTAATCCAGTATCATTCAGGAGGTGTTGCAACAGCAGGCCTGGCAAGACAAGGCTCACTCGCTCGAAGCTGAAACTTTGTTTCTGAAAAGGGAGAATGATCAAGAGAAGAGGGAGAAACGGCAGCTGGAAGACAAGATCCTCATGATGGCAGAAGAAAATCAGCAGCTGAAGGGCAACGTGAAGGAAATTGTGCAGAGAAACGATGCCCTATGTCAGAGGATAATGGGACTGACAGTGCAGTTGCCAGAGGCAGACTGCCTGCTTGAGAGGCTCGCCAAACTCCTACGACAGAAGGAGAAAACCTGCAGCTAAAGAGCGAAGAAGCAGCGCGGATGGCGAGGCTCATACAGGAACATTAAGACGCGATTGAAAATCGGAAATCCGACAGGAAAGTCCTCTAGCTGAGGTTCCAGCGCCTGAATAAGGAAGTGGAAGACCTCTCGAAGTTCAGGCGGCGAAACTCAAGAGGAACGAGCTGGTATGCCTTCTAGAGGAAGGAAATCGTCGCCTGGAGTCGCTGGAGAGGAAGGCTGGTACCCAGGGTGAATGGAACGACCAGCTGGAAGATGAGGTTCGACAGCTGCGAGGAGCAAAGGAGAAATTAGTCTGCGACATGAAGAACCTCCAGGAGAAATACAGGTGCCCGGAGAAGGACAACTGGAAACTGCAGAAGCTGCTGTTGATCTTCAAGGAGTGGCACGATCAAGTCTATGCTGGTCTCGCTCAGATGGATCAGATGTGAAAAATTTTAGGAGAATGTTTGTTGTAGGGAAAGTTTGATGTTTATGTAATAAATTTGCTTTATTAATCTTGAAGGAAATTGAACTTGAAAGGAAATAAATATACTGAAATGTTTTCTTAAAGTTTTATTGATTCCTGGAAGGGAAAGGAAAATGAAAATGGGAGGATTGTAAAAACTGTGAAGAAAAGGAGAGGATTCGTGAAGGGGCCAGAAGAAGCAGAGGATTCAGAGAAGCCCCAGGATAAATGAGAGGATTCAGAAGGATTCATGGGGGTGCCAAGGGAAGAAGAAGAGGATTCAGAGAAGCCTCAGGAGAATTAAGAGGATTCAGTAGGATTCGTGGAGGTGCCAGGAGAAGGGTCCGCCACGTGTCCCGGGACGGGCGGGTGAGGACCGCCACGTGTCCCGGGACGGGCGGGGAAGGCCCGTCACGGGTCCCGGGAAGGGGAGGCGAGGTCCGCCACGTGTCCTGGGACGGGTGGGCGAGCCCTGCCATGGGTCACGGGACGGGTGGGCGAGGTCCGCCACGTGTGCCCCACGGAACAAGCGTGCATGGCCCGCCATGGGTTCTGGGATGGGCGGGCAAGGTCCTAACGTGTCCTGGGACGGGCAGGCAAGGTCCATTACGTGGCTAACGACTTAAAAGAAATCAGATGGATTGACCAAATCTGGGCTTTAACCATCAGAGATGCAAGGGATGCTGGCACATCCTTCATTTCACGTTCCTGGATAGCTAAACACATTAAAGGAGATGAATCCTTTGTTAAAAGAAACTGGAACACAAATCCATATGACTGTCATCGCAAAAAGAGTGAGAATTCTGGAAGGCCTGAAGTCTTTTCTCAGGAGTCAAAAGACATCATAGCTGAGGCAGTGGGTAGACCAGTAAAGTCTTTACGTAAATTGGCGCTTGAACTAGAAAGAAGGGGAAAGAAGAGAAGTTATAGTGCTGTATAACGAGAGTTGAAAAAAATCTGGTATCAAGCCATTTCATGTTATCAGCAGGCCCAACATCACACAGCAAAAGAGAGAAGACCGTGCATAGTTTTGTGGTTCATTTCTTAAAGATTGGGATGAAGCTGACTTTCTCCACGTTGCCGCATCAGATGAATTCTTCATTTACACAGTCAGGAAGCCAAATCATGAAAATGACATCATTTGGGCTGCAAAGTTGGATGATATCAGCGATGTCGTGCGCTATCACCAAGTTGTGAAATTTCCTGAATCTTTGGGAATTTTTCTCTGTTTCACAGCCAAACAGTTAATGTATATCATCAAAGAAAAAGGTCAGTCTTGGAATGGCGAATACCTCAGAGAAACTGTTCTTTCTGGTGTAGTATTTCCTTTGCTCAAAGATCCTGAAAATGTGTTATCTGTTGAAGAAGTCACATTTTTGCATGATAAGTCACCATGTTTCAATGCTCTTCAGACACAGGAGCTGCTTCGAAACAAGTGGTATCGATTTCTTCTCGTCAAGCGAATTTCTAGGTAGCTCCCCTGACCTTAATGTGTGTGAAAACATTGGTAGTATCTTAAAGGTTCGTGTTGAAGCACGCACAGGGAATTATGATGGTATACCAAGCCTTGACGACCTGTGAAGAGAGGTGACCGAAGTGCTCAAGGAAATGGAATTTGAGTCTCAACTTTTTAGCGATTTGCTGAAATCATACCCCTCACGAATGCAGGCTGTGGTACAGGCAGATGAAGGCCACACAAAATATTAAATACAGATAGAAACTTAAATTAATACCTGTTCTGAATTACTTTTGTTTTTGCTCATATCAATTTCAGTTTATGCTGTAGAGGGGTCTCTAATTTCGAAACACCCTACACACACACACACACACACACACACACACACATATATTATATAATATTTATATATATATATTATAATATATATAGATAGATATATTAGTATATATTATATTTAATATATATATATATATGTATGTATATATATCATATATATATATATATATATATAGATATGTATATAAAGAATATAATATAGATATATATTATAATATATATATATAATATAATATATATTTTATAGATATATATACTATATATATAAATATATATATAAGATATATATATATATATAAATATTATATATATATATATTCTATTATATTATATATAGGATATATATATTATAAATATATATAGAATAATATAATAATATATATATATTATAATATATATATATAAATAAATTATGTATATATATATATTATTAGATTATATAGATATATGTATATATATATATACATATTATATATAAATATATATATATATATTATATATTATATATATAATATATATTATATATAATATATATATATATATATATTCATTATATATATATATATAATATATATATATATATATATTAATATTTATATATATATATATATATATATAAATATATAACTATTAAATATATATTATATTATCTATATATATATATATATATATATATATATATATAATATAAATATATATATATATATATATAAATATATATATATATATATATATATATATATATATAATATTATATATATATATGTATATATATATATGTATATGTATATATATATATATTATATATATATTATATATAATATATATAATATATATATATATATATATATATACATAGATATATATGAAAGATTTTTAGATCTGCCATATATATGTGTAAGAGTTTTAGATCGGCCACTGCCATACCTTCTCAATTGTGACTCTCTTATCACTTCTGTAATTTTACTAAGCCTTCCCTTTCTCTTATTTCATAATTTTCTAATCTCTCAAACAACAATATTCCCATAATCTTCTCAGCATTCTTATCTCTGTTCTCTCATGATTTACTTCCTCTTTTCTTCTTAGAGCCCATGTTTTTACTCCATACATTAACACTGGTCTCATCACAGTGTGATATATATATTGACTTTTAACTTGATTGGTATTTTCTTATCACATACTACTCCAGCTACCTTTCTTCACTTCCCCCATGCAGCTTTTATCCTACTGTCAACTTCAGCCTCACATCCTCCCTCCTGGCTTAAAGTAGATCCTAAGCATTTAAACTTTTCTGCCTGTTTTACAATCGAGCCTCTTCTTTCTTGTATTACTATTCTGTCTCTATCTTCCCCCTTTCTCAGCAAAGCCTCTGTTTTATTCACATTTACTATTAAAAACTACTGACAATAATTTCCTAATAAGTGAGAACAGGCTACGTCTGTACCCCTGTTCATGCTTCAGCATTGTAGGGTAATTGTCCGAGTCATTGTCATTGTACGCTTAACCATCTACTTTTCCTCCAAACAGAGTCTATTCACCAGAGATCTGGAAGTCAACGTAAGATTTCTGCCTAATGAGCACTTGGTTTTCAACTTGATTTCTTTGTTTCGGTATGAGCTGACAGCGTTGCTATTTCCTGCGATAATTTGAAAGCGACATTCACTCTAATTACGAAGAAAGATGGTAGAATGGTATACTGAGTCGCTTGTGTGTGCATGCGTGCGTGTGTTTGTATTAGTGTGTGGTCATACTTGTTTCAAACGAACCCGTCTCTCTCTCTCTCTCTCTCTCTCTCTCTCTCTCTCTCTCTCTCTCTCTGATTCATGATCTTTTCATTCTGTATTTCCCGTTACCTTCTGTTATTACTTCTTTCCAATGAATATTGGAATATTCTTTGGAAGCTTGAATTTCCAGTCAATCTCCCCTGGTGGGCTTCTTCCATATGGATAGGGTAATCTTCTGAATAATAATAATACTCATAATAATGATAATATAATAATAATAATAATACTAACAACAGCAACTTTGAGACTGCAACGGCCCCCTAGAAAGGCTAAAAAGGCTAAAATAGAACGGACGATAAACAAGTTCACGACCGTTCGACGGAGGAGCGTCCACACGTACAGAGTAGAACTGTCAGTCGGACAGTCAACTCGAGGTCATTGCCCAGCCTTCGTCGTGGCAACAGCTATATGGCAGCGATGGAAACTCAGCTGGGTGATAAGGATGTAGAGCTACAAAGACTAGCTGCTGCGGCAATTCACTTCAAAATAGGAAAGAAGCAAAAAAAGGCATAACAAACTATGGTCTAAATGTTGCCTATTAATGAGAAATGTCTATTCTCATGCAATATTAATGAATCAGGCTAAATTAGGCGTGGGGGCTGGTTCAGTTATTTATGGAATAGACCGTGAAGCCTACTTTCACTAGTAACACCTTTCATAAAAAGACAGGACACTGGTCTAGGCCTATACCAAATTGTCTATCCCATGGAAATATTTATTCTCTCTTATATTTATCATAAGCTTTGGACTGGCAACGGTCTACAAATAGCACCGCATGGGCTAACAATGAAGTGAATTACGCCTACATACATAGTTTATTCATGTTCTAGTCCGAGCGGCTGAGATCCTTCCCAGACGAAATCCGGCGGCGAACTGTCATAAAATCATTGGTTACCCGTCCACACGTGCGATCACCTGTCAGTCAGTTTTAACGTTTCGATGAACTGACAGGGAGACTGACAGGTAAACCTATGCGTGATTATTCCGCCTTAGTTCTTGATCTTCAGAGTTTATGGCAGTAAATACATTTTTTTCCCATGGATTAAATACTTAGATATGATGATGGCAATACCGCGGCGTACTTAAGAATTTGTATTTTATTCGCGGGGTATGATTAAGACATTTGGCTTAATATGAACACACACACACACACACACACAAAAGTCGTAATTTCGGCGAGAGTATTTTTTCAATAAAGGGTTAAGTCTGTCAAAGAAACAAATATTTGGTCTTGCTACTTTTTTCCGCGGAGAGGATTGTAAGGAAGACTGACTGATGTGGTGGTAAAAGTTATACTATTTTGAATTACATTGCCTTATGACTGAATGAAAGTAATTCTTATACAGTCAAACATCTGTTTAATGTTTTGAATGTACTAAAGTGATTATAGTAGGTTTGCAGTGGGAGGATTTTAATGACGTCACCAAAAGAAAAGGTGGTGGTTTTAAACCGCTCAATCTACTGACTCCCACAAAGTTCCCGAAGAAAAGGTGAACAGCCCTGTTAAAAACGAAAATTTCATGTTTTGTCTGTGTTTGTATGTCTGTCACGAGGTGGGGGTTTAGTTTTGAGTTAAAAAGCTAGCGCTGTGTATACGGTCTATTTCCAGTATTATAGGGAACGGTTTTTGCAAAGTGTCGTCTTTATGGTTTGTAGAAGCTTCTGGTAATGCGGTTTTTATTGTAGCTAATGGACAACTACGTCTTCAGTCGTTTCTGAAGTTCATCGCGAAGCATAATATTGTTCAACAAAACATGCCATCAATTCAATAGTTTGCAAACGCTAAACGATCACTACTTGCGGAGTAGAGCGGTAAATGTTGGTAAGTTTTGTATTTGAATGTATTTGAAAATCCTCGTCTTTGCTCAAGAAATGAGCCGTCACAGATGGTGGCTCCAGAGGGCGTTGTACATCCGGAACCACCATCACACAAGTCAAACAGTAAAAACCAGCCATAGACGTAGTGCACTTTCTCCCAATCTACGAAGGCTGGTAATACAGTACAGTACGGAATGTTTTTCCGTACTTTGTACCTGGGTAAAATACCGTATCGTAATTTCGCACAGTACCCTCAGTTATTTTTCCGTACCGTACAGTAGATATAAATAATGTACCGTAATTCCGTACATTTATCGTACTATAAGCAAACTCAATCTACATCAGTGAAATGGTGATGATCACAGTATCAACAATAACAGCAATGATACTAATACCTAAGATAAAATGGCTGATGCTGTAAACGTCTGTAATGTGTTACTGCGAGAATTACACACAGACAGTGGCATTCCTGAGGGGGGAGGCAGAGGGAGGCCCCAAAATGCGAAATTTAACCATTGCAGCTATGACAGGACAAGCTAAATCCAGTAGCCCCAAAATGGTCAAGGGCCCCATTTATATTTGGATCTGAAAGTTTGGGGCCCACTAAAGGGCCCCAATTTCCAATTTTGTGAACAAAATGTAACAAAAATGTTATGGGAAAGAAATAAGGCTCTCCAGTGGGCCCCTCCCAATCGTTGAGCCCATTATAGACCTTCTCATACGGATCGGAGGAGGGTGGGTAACGTTGATTGGGTAAGGGCAGGGCCGATCTAAGGCAATTGATTATTGCTTATTAGGGTCTTAATTATCCTCTGAGGGCCCCCATAACGGCACCATTTGCCAAGATAATACACATTCGAATGATTCAATGAATCTGGCCTTCTGCTTATCCCAGGGGGCCGGTGGCCCCATTGAAGGGTGCTTGGACCAGCCCTGGGTAACGAGATTTGGGCAAGAGGTGTCAGTGGCATGTGTGGGAGAGGGAGAGAATTATGAATACTATATAGCTAAGTCTGACATTTGCATTTACAAGAGCCTTCAAAATGATCCTACAATTGCTCATATTCTAAACATTTCCCCCGAGGGGCTTACAACGCCCCCCTCGAACCCCCAGCTGCTTTGGCTCGCTTCGCTCGGCTCCCACCCCATAAGAGGGGCCCCAAATGGGACTGTTCCACCCGGGCCCCAAAATGTCTAGGAACGCACCTGCACACAGACACATGCATGTTAATTAATGAATTCCAAACACTCACACACACATACATAAGCGAGCGCGCGTGCGCATGGTATGTTATAAAATTAAATGTAGTCACTGGAACGGCCTAATATGCATTGGTAACCTTGATTGGTAATTGCTTAGTGATATATCCCAGCCTAAGGTACGGCATGGTACCAAATTTTGCCCATTTTTTTCCATTAGCTGAATAGTACCGTGCCGTAATTCCGTACCGTACTTATAGATTAAATATCAACCGTACCGTACCCTACCGTAATGCCAGCCTTACAATTTACTACAGTATTTATGTATATAATAATAAACATATAAAACCGACGTAGATCTTAGGCACCTATGACATACCACATAGACTAGCTTTGCACTGCAGCAGGTAGAGGAAAGCAAACGTCGCGGTAATGTTCGGGAAGTCAAGACATGAATGTCGAATGATTCCAGAAGTTTTTTCCGTCTCTCAAAGGAATTGGTTTAGCAACTCCCGAAAATGACTGCGAATGAAATTAGGCTAGGGGAGGAGGTAGGGAGGCACGGAGGAGAATAATAATAATAAAGGTATGATGAAGTGAAGGAGGATAGGAGAGTTAGGACTGTAAGGAAATTCGGGGGTTCGAAGTTTTTCACTAGTTTGATCAAGTTAGGTCGAATTGAGATCAACTGGCTAAAATAAATTGAAATTTCGGGTGGGGCATAAA
This sequence comes from Macrobrachium nipponense, assembly GCF_015104395.2. Classification (NCBI taxonomy): domain Eukaryota; kingdom Metazoa; phylum Arthropoda; class Malacostraca; order Decapoda; family Palaemonidae; genus Macrobrachium; species Macrobrachium nipponense. The sequence continues at coordinate 41,263,963 of NC_087202.1, read as the reverse complement.
ACATGTTTTTACACTCTTTTCAAATTATTCATCCAATTGGTATCTGACATTCGCTAAGCATAAAGATAAGGAAATATCTCAGATAAATGACTTTCGCCGAATTAGGCTTTTCATATTAAGATAAAATAAGTTACAGAAGGACGAAATACCGAATTAATTTGACGTTTCAATTTCTTGCTTTATTATTAAACAAATTTATAAATAGATTCGTAGAGCATATTGTTCATTTTAACCTGTGAACATTATTTTCTGTGCGGAGCAAGAGATTCTATTTTAGGAACACGTTCTAAATGCTAAAGCGCCGTTGAATAACCTGGAACTCGCTTATCATGAATGGGATGAATCGAAGGGTATATGACTAAATTCTCTCTCTCTCTCTCTCTCTCTTCCTCCCTCTCTCCTCGTCTCTCTCTCTCTCCTCTCTCTCTCTCTCTCCTCTCTCTATATATAATAAAATAATAATATATAATCTATATCTACATAAACATACATAACATCAATACATATATTATATATATATATATATATATATATATAAATATCTATATGCATACATACTACATACATAACATATATATATATATATATATATATATATATATATACATATATAATATATGTATTATATATATATAATATATATATGATAATATATTGTGGATAATATATATATATATATATATATATATATGTTATAATATATATACAGATATATATATATATTATATAGATATATATAATATATATATAATATATATATATATATATATATATAATATATATAATATATGTGTGTGTGTGTGTGTGTGTGCGTTTGCGTTTGCTGTAAGAGAATTCAATCTAAGGTGGAAACTTTGAATAGTGTTTTCTAACCGTTTGGTTACGAAGAGGGAAAAAAAGAAAACAAATTATTGAAAAGCTGCATAGCAAGCAAGTCTTGGGAGGAAAAAAGAGCGGTAAATCTAAAATGTGCTGGGTAGATGGAATGCCTGAGGAGTTAGAACGAGGGCCCTCTTTATCCAGTACGTGAGATAGGAGCAGCAGCAAGATGTGAACGGTGCATCGTTTGTAGAATGACGTTGTTCATGGCCAATGCTTTAAAGGATTTTTGTAGTGTTTCAGCCTTTATTCTGCATTGGAAGTTTGAAGGTTGCCCCACCCAGTTCATTACATGGTTTAAGAGAGACTGGAGAAGGAGCATATTTTAGAGGGGGAAAAATTGCGTTTTTAGTTTTACAGACTCTATTTTAAGATACTAGGCTATATGTTGAATGCATTGTAAATTGCTACAGAAATTTTTAAAAATGCCAGTAGATACAATTGTTAAAATATTAAACGAACAAACACACAATTAAATAAATATTTATGTATGCACGAATATGTATGTCTGTATATATAAATATAAATTCAAGAACTTTGCATATCTACCATATCCACAAGCTTGAGTTATTGAGAGTAAACATGTATAATGTTTAGTGTACAAGGCTCGCTAATAATAATGATACTTTGTCACCTGTAGTAATGACTTTTTACGCATCTGTATTTTCTCTCTGGAGTAATGTTTTCGAAATATAGAAGTTTTGCGTTGAAATTTGTTTTTTTCATTTTGGAGGACAGATTGTATTCGCTGAGGATGGCTCTACCGATAAACGGTTGTCTTAAAATGATTGGCAAGATATCCAGATGGGAATTTAAAAGTGTTTTCTTTTTTGTATTAGGTTTGCCATGATATATTTCTTGACCACGGTTCATAATTTATAGATAGTATCGATTAGGTTATGAATGATTGACTTAACGATCGTTTTGCACGATGTAAATTGACATGAGCATGTTCTTTAGGTTGACTGTATATTCGTTAGCGGCAACTTGATAAAAAGAAAGAAAACAAACCCTCCACTTTAAAAAAGGCTATTGCAAATTGTGTGAGGTCAAAACGAGAAAAAGTTTTGCAATAAGGTCAACAGTTTACACATCGACTTACAATGTGCATAACTCGTCGTACAAGAGTTTATTCAGTTTCTTCTAACAAGTTTGAACGGAATCCTTGAAATAGAATGTGCCAGAAGTTGGAGCATATCCCATGATCCGAAAAGGAAAACAAGGCGACTGTAGCTCACACGCCACAACAGGAAAACTTTAATAACGTGGACGATGTTTTGCCGGAGTCACACTTCAGCTGAAACGAAAGCCCCGCGGTCTGAGTGAACAAGATATTTGTTATTTTTTCAAGTCGAATGCATGTTGGCCAGGGAGGGACGAAGGAGAACAAGAAGTAACAATAATTTTTGTTCAATTCTCCAACAGAAAGAAAACTGCAAAACTAGGTAATAAAACTGCTTTCGTCGAGATTTTACCCCTCAAAACTGAGACATTGAGAGAATGGTCATGAAATAGTATCGAAACCTTCCAGTAATGAGAATGAGAAAGTCTAGTTGAATTGACTATCACCGATTTTGCGAATGATCGATATGACTTTGTTCCAGGTATCGGTTATGCAAGGAGATGAAAGTCAATAGAATAAGACACGAGCGAGTACCCAAAGCCTTAGAATTCTTATTTATGGATTCTCTATATTTTAATGTAAATGGGATAATTTGATCCACATTCTGTGGCGTTAATCAGGTTTCCTTCATTTACGTAGTGCAAAAAGTACCCCTGAGGAAATGCTGTTTCGTATCATGCTCTTTTAATTTGTCGGATCACGGAAGGAGATCCCGAGCATAGAAATATGACGTCTTGCTCGAAGGTTTTTGTGAGTAATTACTATCATTATATTCAGCCTATAAAACCTATTCATATGGAACACTCCCACAGAGACCATTGACTTGAAATTCAAGCTTCCAAAGAATACGATGTTCATTAAGAAGAAATAATAGGAAGTAATGGGACATACAGAAAGAATTAAGACACGGGCAGTCAAGTTATAGCTATTAATGATATAATATAATCACAGTCAAAAAACAGACCGGTTAAAATTCGGAGAATAGGTACCTAAATATGAGACATGCAACAAGCATTCTGTAGGGGGTGATGTCGATGACTGGATAAATACAAAATAGTTCGGTGATTTGGGCTTAGGTATCGGTAACATCAGTTGGCACTGTGCCACCTCTTATAATCGGATGCAAGTAAATACTAGAACGATATCACTGGAAAGCCGATTTGATTCAGTCTTGAACATTTGAGGTTATTCGATGTTTGCAAGCCACTTTCCTGAACTCACGTGTCTGAATATTGGTTGAAAGCTGTTGATTTGACAATATACCAGTAACTGAGGAATTCTGTAATATACTATCTGTTTCTGAACTGATGTTATTTTATTGTATCGAAGGAATGAATCGCTAGAATTAACCAAAGGTGGACAAGAGGCTCGTGCGAAAAAGTTTTTACTCTTATTAAAAGTTATATTTGGGTTGAATAGCCAGCGGCTCCGTTTCTTAGTAAAGGAGTCTAGATGAGACCCATTTCGCAATTTCAATAATAAAATTGACCGTGTGACGATTAGAGCTTGTAAATGAATCTACGTGTCTTCATTCAAACCTTAGTGAAAGTAGGTTAGCCACTAGGTTACTTCCATTCAGGTGTTAATGTCAAATCAATGAGCCGTTCAATTATGCAAAAGGGATTAAGTCACTCCACACTTCAAGTTACAATTTCTGGAGTCTGTGAAACGAATCATGGCTAATTTGTATTGAAAACGTCCCGCACAAATGTCGATATTTTCAAGATTGGCCGGTGCCTCTAAATAATACAGTTCTTCGTCGACATTTCTATTGCTTGTCTTTAGCAAAATCTACCGCTCTTTGTAGCTAAGACCTGCCCACTGCGCGCCGGTGATTGGCTACGCTCTCGTAAGGGGATTGACGTCACAGATTTGAGTTCCCTGGAAGCAAATCCCCGAGATGTATATTAGTACTGCACCACCCCTGGATTTGCCTGCAGGGTGTAAAGCAGGTTCATCCATAAAGTATCTTTCTCCGGAGAATCTGACATAATTTGCCATTCAAAGGCTCTAAATGATCTAGTTAACCTTTCAAACTTTTGTGTTTTATAATCTGAACAAACATGTTCTGTAGAAGTGGTTATTCATTTGCTGTTCGGAGCCGGGCAAAACTACTAACTTGTCAATTTACATATTAACAATTATATTAGCTATCGACGACACCTGTTCCTGAAGCTGAATCACTGGATTCTCGAAACATTTTTTCGAGGTCGTCTGATTTCCGGCAAATATGAAAGGCTTTGCGATGCGGGGCTTTTGTCCTTGACATATGAGGATTGCCAAGGTTAGGCAGCCTCTGAAACCTGATCATCGTCCCTCCGTGTGTCAAGTATTCTGATAGTAATTCGTTTTCAAAAACTTGTTTAGGAATCGGGTCAAGAAATATTTGCAATGGCGTTATGTTTCATGTGAGGGCTAAATGAAAACTTAATTATTTTAAGACATCGGTCATGCTTTACCTACATTTCTGTGGGGAAGAAATGGGATAGATGAAACTTTACCTTTGTTTCAATTTAGGTAACATAAAAACACACACAAACGCTCGCCCGCGCGTAGAGAGAGAGAGAGAGAGAGAGAGAGAGAGAGAGAGAGAGAGAGAGAGAGAGAGAGAGAGATCTGTGCCTTTCTGTTAAATGCCATGCACTCGGTTGACATTTTTTACTCACAAGTCAGAAAATGTGTTAATATAAAATAAAGGCCATAGAATTCTTGCAAGACACCTTTCTTTTTGTATCTGAGTTTAGATGCTGGTGACAAGCTCACTTTGCTTAACAGCTACAAATAAGCCAAGGAAGCATAAAACATATCGTACATTTTGAGGAACCTTTAAGGGAGTTTTCCAGTGTTCAGAATGATAAATAAACTAATATTATGAATGTGGAACTTCTTTATGTTTCAAGAAATAAGCTTGGTGAAGTTTGTCTTTAGTTAACACTTCCCAGAGAAGATAGTCAGTTGAGCAAAACACCAACATAACCATTCTCTCTCTCTCTCTCTCTCTCTCTCTCTCTCTCTCTCTCTCTCTCTCTAGTACTATAGATGCTGTCAACTTTTAACTCTTTGCTACTAGTCATTTTACAAACAAGTATCTAGGTGAGTAATCAGTTCCCACATTTCATGATTATTGCTAAAAAAATGCTTTGACCAAAAGCTCTGAATTATTCTATGGTCAGTGGTCGTGGAGATGATGTTGAATAATTAATTAATGACGGTGTCCTTCATTAAATATTTATGCCAATTACAGTCATTTTCGTTATAAAAATTTAGTTCTACTTTTTAGTCAATAATTTTATGTTCTATTTCTAATTATATTATATTTATGTCTTTGTATAAATATGCATCTTGAAATGGATGCCAACTCAGTGATAGCAATTAGTTTAACGGTATATCTTTTCTGAACAAAACTTATATTTAAATTTTTTGAATTTTTTTTTTAGTTCTCCCGGCTTCGAATACCCTTGCTGTTACGATACCCGCTTATTTCTTTAGTTAAACCATCATTCTTTCCCTCTGAAATTTGTAAAAAATCTGTTTGAAATCTTATGCACCGTGCAAGGCTGTTCGCTTTCTCCCTCTCTGCTTGAACCGGCTCTTTTTCCTGCCCTTCTTTCGAGCCAATATAATTTTGTGAGGCATCGCAGGTATTAAACTAACAGACGGAATCTTTCCTATTCCTTTGTAGAGCCAGGTGAGTGGCTTTAAATGGTACCCAAATATTAACTTTACTTAATTGGTCCTTGAAAGATTAAACTTAACATGACAGCTGGGTGCTATCTGGGCTTCTTTTTCAGCTCAACATCGCTGGGATTTCGCCAATTTCATTTGAAAATTCGCCTAACTTTATTTTAGTGTTCTGGTATTTATTTTTCTCCTCCATAACGATGTAATAGTTATCGTGCAACATTGTTACGTCATTTTTATCCATCCATTTTCAACGGAGGTAAAGCGTTTTTCTTTATTTGCTTAGTACTCTAACAGTAACCTTTTACTTTCGTACTTCAATGCTTACGTTGAGTAGCTTGATTGACATTTACATACTGTAGGCATTACCTATAGCGCTTTGCAACGTCATTTCGGTCCTTAGCTGTAACCCCTTTTATCCCTTTTATTATACCTCCGTTTATATTCTCTTTCCTCCATCTTACTTTTCAACCCCTCTTAACAATTGTTTCATAGTGGACCTGCGAGTTTTTCTTCAGTTACACTTTCAAAACCTTTCTAATATGGAAAATCCCTCTTGCAGCGCTGAATGACTTCATAGGTCCCAGCGCTTGGCCTTTTGCCTAAATTTTAAATTCCATTCCATTATATTTTAAGTATTGCGATTGTATAGAAGGGATGGGGGATAATTTAAATAGTAAGAGCATTCTGTTTTAAATGAAAAGAATCACTAGATTACTACATATATCAGAATATTTCAAAAGAGGGCTGGAATCGAGAATACACGAAAGAAATTATCAGTTACAGGAATGTAAACAATAAAATCTTCCTTGGGGAAGGTTTCCTTGTAAAATATTAAAATACCACTTAATAGTTACTGCTGCTTGTATTAATTACTCTTATCACAGCCTTTAACATATTTTCCACGTGATGAAATTTACCTAAATTTGCTTATTCAACTGATGATGTGATGTATCGTTATCATATGAGAGATGCTGCATGAAGCGTGTGTAATGAATTTGTAAGCCCTAGGTACCAATTAGTCTGTTTTGCGGTTGATTTTTCGGATTAATATTCTTCGAAAGAGGAGATACCTATATCTTACTCCACGCCACACACTTTAAATTCATATAATGAAACTAAGATCCTAACATTAGTAAACTAATCCTTAAATACACTTAAATAAAGTTAAACCTTACATTTCTGTTACGTTAGCCCTAAAATGTGGAAGTTTCTGTTTTCATTTCTAACTCTGAAAGGCACTCTTTCCAAATTATATATCGAACAAGTTATAGGTCTCGGCAGTAATGCAGCATTTAATGAAATTAATTGAATATAAAGCATATTTAATTTCCATCAGAAGAATTCTGAACAATGTATACACTTTCATGATGGTATTTCATAAGAAAAAATGTTAAAAACATTCGCCCGAAAAGACCCAGTAAAAACGCGCTATCTACACCAGAAATTTGTATGGAGAAACAATATTTGTTCCCCGAACGTCTTACGACGTGAATAAACACAAGGCAAAACATTCTGGTCACGGCTCCCACCGCCAGCAAACTTAATGGCGAATTTCTTTCGTAAACACCTGTTATTTATGAGGCCTCATAAACAATTACATTGAAATTTATTGCAGAAATGTAGGTAAGTTTAATATCCTTAAATAAGCCGGGAAAAAGAATCATTGCGGTAAATGATGCATGACAGATATGAGCCACAGGGTATGAATCGCGCTTGCGAGCTCGCAAGCAAATTTGTGTGCACCGAAAGAAAGGTACATTTAGAAAGATTTTTTTGTTTCTGTCTGCAAGTATGTGTCGAGATTTGGGTGCTTTTTACGTAGCATTATCCTTTGCCCGTTCCCATCCCACTCTGAGCTATCGTTATAGTAAATTAATGAAGAATTCATTTTCACGGGTTTGGTACTCGAAATGAATATATTGACCATCGAACTGCCTCGGCATGATGCCTACTTGTATGTATGTATATATATGTGTGTGTATATATATAAAACAAGGATATACACATAAATAAAACATACGTGTATATATTGTATATATAAATTATAATACATACATGCATATATATATATATATATATGTATATATATATATATATATATATATATATAGATATATATATATATATATATATATATATATATATATGTGTTATATATAAATACACACACACACACACACACACTATATATATATATATATATATATATATATATATATATATATATATCTGTTATTTTGTATGTATATATGTGTTTGTGAGTTATTAACCTCAACATTCGAATCTTGATATGTGAATATTAAAAAATTAACGGATGAAGAACAGTTCCTCCACATTAATATAAATAACTTAAAACACATATGAGAGAGAGAGAGAGAGAGAGAGAGAGAGAGAGAGAGAGAGAGAGAGAGAGAGAGAGAGAGAGAGAAGGGGTGGGCGGGGGAGATTGTAACTTGAGAAGGTAGCCTTGAATGAAGTATTGATATATTGATCCAGTTTTCTTTACATACCGCAGCAGATGATGGCATCTAACCATTGATGCAACACTGCTCCGCTCGTGGCTATTTATGTTAATAGTTAGAAATAACACTGTTTTTCATACCTGAAATGAACGACTAATATTTATCGACGCGGGTGGTATTGTTGAGTGGGTTTACTATATACGTAGTTGGCATTCGACTAATCGGGAGAGAGGGAGGTAAGCTATGAATTATTGCTAACCTATCATGAACCATCATACTTAATATGGATGTAGATAACCTAGGGAGTGTGTTGATGATGTGATGTATTTGGAAGGTTTAGGTACTAAGAACAAATTATCCCAAAAGATTGGTCCTTAGCAATAGAATTTGGGGAGACGAAAGCAGCTTGGCTGTTGAGTGAAATGTTCATTCCAGTGTGGAGCAAGAATATGCTGTTGGTGAACACTGCAGTAAGAACATATAAGTATTGTTAAACCTGCATTGATATATGGACATGGTTCATGGTAAAGCTCAATGATGACTGATCGGAAGTTGGCTGCATTTGAAAACAAGATATTGAGAAGGTTCGTACAAAGTAGAAAGAAAAACTAACGAGAAGATGAAATGGGTAAGTGGCGAGGACACCACTGATCATCAAAGAAAACTGGTGTTGGAAGTGCCATGGTGGATTGCATTAGGGAATCGTGGGAGGGAAGGACAAAGAAAACCAAGGTTAAGAACAACCAAGAAGAAATTAGGAGAGGAATTGTAGGATGTTCCGAGAGGATTCACTCTGTTAGGATGTATTTGGTGAAAATTCATTGAGACCCTGTGCAATTCCTTGGATTCCATATCTTTCTGTCTATATATTTATTTATCTGTATCTTCTATATATGTCTATCTATCATTCCTCTCTCTCTCTCTCTCTCTCTCTCGTCTCTCTCTCTCTCTCTCTCTCTCTATATATATATATATATAATAAATTATATATCATATATATATATATATATATATATATATATATATATATATATTTATATATACATACGTACATATACTCCATAATAAGAACAAAGGAGGGACCAGAGGTAAAAGGAAATTGTTCCAATTTGTCCCAACAGTTTCGCCTTCCAAGGAGCCTCAATAAAGTTTCCTGTTTTTGCTGGTTTCTCTTTTTTCATTGTGGAGTACATCGAGATATTTTATCTTCGTGATGGAGAAGAATACGACTATTATATATAAGGTTTTCCTCCTGTAACGCCTTTCAATTTCAAACTTTTTACTGTCAATTTCTGTTTCAGTGCTGAATGGCCTCATAGGTCCCAGCGCTTTGTCTTTGGCATAATTGCTATATTCTCAACAAAACACAAGAGAGGAGTTGCGACTCATATATCCTGGATTTAGATAAGCCAGCCGAAGCCTGGCTTATCTAAATTCCCGAACCCTCAATTCTATTTTTATCTATTCTTTGACGGAAGCTCTTTGCTGGAGCTTATTTAATGATTTCATATTTGTTATAGTAATTCAGGTCAGAATGATCGTAGCAGTAGTTGTTTACATAACACAGTTTTTTAGTGTTCATTTTTCTCTCTATGGTACTTATTTTCGTTAATCATAGTGAATTAAATATATCGTTCAATTTTCTATAGATAATTTTGATGAATTTCTTCATTAACTGTTGTCCTCGGCTGTTTGGTAAATTGGATATAATTTTACTTTTTCTAAATGCAATTCATAAATGTATTTGATCACTTGCATAAAAATAACCTTTTCGCATAAATTTAATCTCGGATATGGTAAAGTAAAAACCACGTGCATGCCATTTATTTCCTTTGGGATATATATGTGGCATATTGCATCAACGGCATTTAGTTAATAGATACTTTTGCAATGATCCACAATAGTACATTAAAAGCGATTAAAATGCATTGTCGCTGTCATGCCATGCAAATCGTGTATAAAATGATTCCATATCAGAATTCCGTTCCATAATGTAACCGGTTACAGAATAATTCATGTAGTATTGAATACAGAATTGGACTCATTCCCTTTGATTTCATTCATATGTTATTGAGGTTCATGACATTGCTCTCTTTCCGGGTTAATAACGGGGACATTGCTCTGCAGCCAATTCCTTTGATTAAAGATAATGAAACAGAATGTCCACATGGCAGAGAGATGAATTTGGGTGCTCCGTCTACCCGTAGCCTTCCAGTAATATAATGAGAGAATTCCCGACATAGTTAAAAATAGACAAACCCTCACCTGGCTTCATTAGGAGGTTATCTATTACATTTACCTCTTGTGTTTTCTGCTGCTTATGTTTCCTCCTCTTTTGACATTTTATTTTTGCCTCTGTTATCATGAGAGTCTTTTAAGAATATGAAAAGATTTAGAAAGGTTTTATAATATCTGAGAATGAATTCACACAATGATCTGTTGGTTAAAAATGTATTGTTAATTTTAAGAGGTAAGTTCGTAAGTATAAGAAAATTATTTTCTCCAATCATCAACATATATATATTCAATGTTTCATAATTATTCGGTAACCATCTGTGATAAAATACGGCAGAGATTAGCTTCATTATCATTTCCCTTCGTACCTTTGCTCTCATAGGCTTTCTCGTGATATTTATTATCGTTTTAGAATAACGTTATGCTTTTGGAGATTACTAGCAAAGATTAACTACATATGCCAAAATGAATGAAGGCAACATTTTTATCTGGTTATATTGGCGTAGGTATCGCATTTTGTTAAGATGAAGTTTTGGTCAGATGTTATCCAGAAACAGCAGTATAGGATATAGCTTGAAAACTGACATATGATGCCTTTGCTAGTCAAAAAAGCGGCTAAGTGAAGTACATTCGATGAAATAAGGAATATGGAAGTTCCAAGAAGAACTAAGAAAGAGAGAACTGGCAGAGGAAAAAGATGAGATGCAAATTAACTCAAAGGGAGAGAGAGAGGATAGGTAAAATTCAACCAAATTTTACAGAAATATGTGATCGAGAGAGAGAGAGAGAGAGAGAGAGAGAGAGAGAGAGAGAGAGAGAGAGAGAGAGATGAATTGTAAATTCGTGTTAATACGAATACTTTAAAATATAGCCTAAAGCTTCTACTAACGAGCGTATCTATGTTTGGGTGAAATTTCAATGGTCTGCCTGCGTGTTCCTTTTCATGGTAAATATGTTAGGTACAAAAAAAAGAAAAAAGAATTGGAAACAGTGATGTTCGTAGCTTTTACTTTTGTTGTGTTTTACGGGATTATGCTTGTCAATGGAAGATTAATACGTGGCAAATGAACGCCTGAAAGAGGCGCATTTGAAATGATTGTTTGATTTCCAAAGTTTCAGTATATAAAGATTTTCCTTTTTTCATTTACTCAGTATATTTCGTCGGTTATGCTTCCACAATATATATATGTATATATATCTAATAAAAGGAGCCCATAAAAACACCAAAATGTAGAGAGAAAAGTACTATATTTCAGAGACTACTGTCTCTCTCTTCAGGTATATGAATGAGAAAAGTTTACAGAAAAGGTGGTATTTATACCAAGAGATTCGTCCACAAGTAAGCCAATTTAGGTCACCCCCGCTGATAATCTTCCTTTAATCTTCTTAAGCGTTGGTTGAATGAACACTGCGTCGACGATGTCTGATGTCCAATTCCCTTTTGAGATGTTCATTACCTGCTTCTCTTTTATTAAGGCCGATTCCATCATTTGACTCTTGTACCGGCAGTTGCTGCTATAAATTACACGTGACATATTCCAGTTTATTCTATGGTTATGTTCATTTATATGATTGAAAATAGCCGAGTTCTGTTGTCCATACCTAACTGACCGTTTGTGTTGTATTAATCTCTGGGGAAGTGATTTACCTGTAAATCCGATGTAAGATTGGTCACAGTCCTGGCATGGGATCTCATATACCCCAGAGTCTTTGGGCGATGTCTTTTGTTGGACGTTAATCAGGGATTTGGCTAAGGTATTTGGGTAGGTAAATGCAAAAGGGTTGGATTTCCCAAGGGTGTGAGTTACTCTCTTAATCGTCTCCAGGTGGGGAATTTTTATTTTATTGTTGGGTGTGTCTCTGGTCTTGTCTTTAGGGGGTCGGTAGAAAATTACGTTTGCTTTTTGAATTGCTTTCTCAATTATATGGTCAGGATACTTTAAAGATGAAAGTTGCTTGCGAATTAGTTCAAATTCTTTTCCAGGAAATCTGGGGAACAAATTCGTAAGGCTCTTAGGAATAGGTTGCTGGCTAGACCTATCTTGATAGTATTGTCATGATAGCTAAAGTAGTGAATATATGAAAGTGAGAACGTTGGTTTTCTGTATATGGTAAATTTGTATTCTGTCGTGTCTCTGATTATTAAAACATCAAGAAAAGGAATTTTGTTGTCTGTTTCCCATTCAAACTTTAAATTTGATGCTGGGCACTAATGCGTTTAATTTTGAGAGGAATTCATTAAAATTACCCACTTATTTTGTATATATATATATATATATATATATATATCATGTATATATATATCATGTATGTGTTTTACAATTAGCATCTCACCACACGTCCATAAGTTTCTGTAAGTCAGAAGAATTTGACCAAATTATAAATTTTTTATTCATGCATCAGCAGTCTCAAAGATTATTCACAGAAAAGATTTCCAATTCAAAGTAATTCAACCCGTCCGTACATCAATTCTCGACATTCATTAAATCTAAACACTCAACTTTGAAGCAGGCATTCATTGTCTTCAAACTGCAGCTCTTCATTTGTATCTTTCACGTGCAGATCTATATGCTCATCTCCTTACTCCCTGAGTTTGCTTCCTAAAATACTGGACCATGAATTACTGACTCCTATGCGTGTGTGTTTATGTGTGTTTATATATATATATATATATATATATATATATATATATATATATATATATATATATATATATATATACAATGCAGCATCATTACAAATCACAAAAGTTCTTATATTATGGTATATAAAAACAATTAAACGAGCCTGCAACAGGAGGTGTCAGTGAATTCAACACAACGTGTGAGTGGCTAGGACATGTCCTTCAGCTTGCAAGGCTAGAGGGCAGTTGTAACTCACCTTACTTGATGTGGTAATAGAACCCATGAGAGAGGCTCCCAAGCAACCTACTCTGGATTTTGTGGTACCTGGTATGCTCTACTAAATGAGGCACATGGCAGTAGTGACACAAGAGCTTAATAGCACTAATATATGGGACAACAAATAGAAGGCTATTAATATTTTACATGATCTTGTCTAGGATGTTGGGTTTGGATGTACCTAGATCACTCTGGCTACCTCCTCTGGGTAGGTGCCAGGATCACTGTGATGGAAGGCACTGTGCCCCAATGGGTGACATGTACCAAAGAGAGCTCGCGGCTTTAATAGGCTACTTTGATCTTTTCCGTCCTTTTCCCTTCTTCTTTGGGTTCCTCCAAGGTATATCCACAAAAGTACTAGGAGGTGATGAAAGTATCAGCACTGGGGAAAGGCCTGGTATGCTGCTGGGAGCAGAGTTGAGTAACCCTAGAGGTTACTGGAAGGCCCCCTACTCCAACTGTTGTAACAACCAAAGCAAGCGATGTACCAGTTTCTGCATCCTGACAGGGTGTTTCCTAGGCAACTAGAGATGTAGCAGAGGTGTCTGCCAGAGGTTCACCCCCTGAGGACCAAGGGGATGAGGAAGAAGGATCATCATGTGTGGGAGGTTCACATTTTGTGATGACCTACTCAAGTAAATTTGGGTGATCTCCCAAAAGAAGATCGTTAAAGAATCTGGCACTGGCACTGGTTCTAAGGCTGGGCCAGGCACAAGGTATGGGACAGAGAATGGCATTGTCTAGGGTTCTCAAGTGACACTGGAAGAAATTTTAGGCCAGGAGTTCCTGATGGGGGCCAATTGGGTGCAAAGCTCTTAGGTGAGGCAGAGTTGAGTTTAGCAGGCGGAGGGTGATTCGGTTGATGGTGACACGCCCTCCAACGTAGCTGCTTGATAACTCCCCCTTTAAGATAGCATCAGATTCTGAGTGTCCCTTTTCATGGCATTGGTTACTTACTAGAGGTTTTGAAGGGAGCCCATTCCTTGGGGGAGCTGGCCCTGAAAGATGTCTAGGATGCACTATTAGTTGTTGAGATGTGCTGGAAGACGGGTGATAGGTTTCCCTTTCGACAACCTTCCTTGAGTGTTTTGGGTTGCTTGTCATTGAGGTACAGTTGGACACAGGTTTCCCTGGTACACCCTCTTGAGGGACTTCGAAAAATTATATGGTAACAGTGTTTACTGAGGGGGATGGGGGGAGGACTCTTCCTCTCTTAGTAGAGTTCCACCAATAAACTCTGGAATTCTTTCAGTGGGAGGAGTCAATAGGTATGGTTGGAGAAACACACACACACACACACACGGAGTAAAAGAAAAAATAAAGAAATCTGAGCAGGTTATATCGCTGTAACTAAGATTACTGTCTCACTTTTAATATAAATTTGTTAATTAAGATTCCATTTAACTTTCGTTATTATATATCGGTCATGTTCATTACGCAATACTTAATATTAATTGATAAAATTTTTAGAGTTATATTGGTATTGGAGAGAATCACGAACATCATAACAGGATTCTTTAACCTTATCATGTAAGCCAAGTTTATAGTATCGGTTGCAGTGCGTTTCCTACCAATAATATAAGAGGAAGCTATGAAGAGAAGCGTAGCAGCACTTCATTGAGCATACCCAAACACTCGGTGAACGTGTTGAAAGTGTCCGACACATTAGCTCCTCTCTCTCTCTCCCCCCCCCCCCCCCCCCCACCCCCACCTGCAGTTTTGATATGTCATTAACACCCTCTAATCTTGACTAAACTAATATATGCATATATATTTTTTCGGGGGGAGTGGTGTCGGGGATTGAGTTCTTGTTGTTAAGCCGTCTTACAGGTTTTGGAATTCTAAAATGTAATTCAAACTGACAAGCTTCTTGCTTTTGCTGTACCGATGTCCTCAGCCTAGCTTTGCTACAATTGAAATGGGTGGGGGACGAAGTACTATACTCTCTTTTTTTCCATCTGTCCATCCGCCTGAGGTGGTTGCGCATGGTAACACTGCGTCCCGGGCTTTAGATAGTAATATTCAGCTTACATTCAACAATTATAATAATATCCCATTTCGAATATTAACGGAGCAATTCGCATAAAGTAAATTATTAAAACACTTTTCGGTTGCAAATGTAAACCCAGATATCCTTTTATTTACCCAAAACTTACACATAGCATAACTATTTAAAGGCCGGGACGCAGTGTTACCATGCGAGAACACCACAAGCGGATGGACAGATAAAACAAAAACAGAGTATAGATATGCTCGTGGATAGAGTGTATGGCTAACGGCGGGTAATGGAAAGTGAAGAAGGACTCCCAAACTTGGTGCAAACTTTTAACCATTCCCATATGGTAAACTTAATTCGTTTGCCAATGATAAACAATTGTTGATATTCAGAGGTTTCATGTATTCATGGTTGGGTTTGTATTCCCTCTTGAATATACTGTAGAGGTTATTCCCTACACGCCGTTCATTACAATAATTATTACATGATATGGATAAACATATCTACTTGGCTTATATTTTCTAATATAATAATTGTGATACATGTTTTAATGTCATACGGACAGAAATTCCTTTCGCTCTCATCATCATTCGTGTGAGGATAAGAGACAGACGTCTCTATTGTTAAACAGCCCCTTCCGTCATTTATCTGTCCATTGTGGAAAGAACTATTTAGAGAAATGTAGTTTGATGATATTGTCCTAGGGTTCTCTTTTTAGATAATTTCTAAAGAAAAAATCAGGATAGCGAAATTCCCTTTAGATTTTGAACTCCTTTAAAATATCAAATTCACCTTTCTAATAAATAAATTATAATAATCATGACCTGGAGCTAAACGATATGCATAGGTCTGTTTACGATTTTTTTTTTTTACATCTCACGACATGGAAGTTCAGCGGAAGCCATGGGGTAATCCAAATATACACACTCAATTTTTACATTTATTTTTAATATTAGTGAGAAGTCCAGCCACCTTCCTTCTAGATCACCTAGAGGATTCATGGTTTCTGACGATCTGTGGTCGGTTGTGGAAGAGTTTCCATTGTGTTCCCAGAGGTTCATTAGTTGATTTGGTCTCCTCTCCCTCTCAGGCTCCCAACATTTTACCAAATTAGCCTAAATATTCTCAGTGAGGTTCATGTCTGTATCCTTACTTGGCCAGTCAAGCAACTGCAGATCCTCTCGACCTTGAAACCATTCCTGTACTATTCTGGCCGTATGGATGGGGCAGCGGTCGTGAATGAAAATGACAGGAGCAGGTGGGGAGGAATAATTCCGCTGTTGAAGTGAAAGAAGTTAGAAATCCTGAAGAATTTCAATGTATTTTTCACCAGTGAACCTCCACTCAATCCTGGTGATGTCATCCATATAATGTAAGAAGATCCAGCCCCACACGATTACTGTGACATCCCCATTCCTGGTCACCTCGTAAATTTCTTCTGCAGTATCTGAAGGGGAAAAATCTAATTTTCAACAATTTACGCTTTGCTTTTCGTAATAGGGAAAATAATGCTATATCGTTTGGGGAAATAAAATGCTAAGTAACAACCCTTGCAATAAGTTAAGAATGTTTATTCATCTGCAAGGATTAATACTTATAATAACATTAACTTTGATCTGCAACAGTCCGTTATGATATGATATTCTTTAATTCAGTAAACAGGCTGTACTCTATATTATAAGTTTGCCTACGTGATTATTCATAACATTAATAATGCATTTGCTTAATGCTTGAAAGCTGGCCATAGTAGAACTAATGGGGGGTTTTCAATGAAGAATTTTTATTTTCACACTTCTCGTGGCAATATAATTCAATTAGCGGAAAATACATGGTTATTGACAAAATTATTATCTTTTGATCATAATATTACCCTTGCTTATAATTATTATAGTCTGGCTGTTATTAATGATTATAGAAACTCACCTTATATTACTCGGTCTTCAGTTATGTATTCTGCCGTGACTTCTGCTAGTAAAAGACCCTTCGTCACTGCATACGACTCGAGACCAAAATTCCATATCCTCCCCCACAAACTGTTGAACAAAGGCAAGCCTATCAGCACGATGCCGCTCGGCGAGAAATTCCTTCTTGGCAGGAATTCTATGAGGTATTCCTGCCTCATGCAGACGTCTTCGCACCGTCATAGCCGAAACATTTATTGCCAGACGTTCACAAATAGCAATAGTATTGGTAAAAGGATCTTCTTATGCTGCTCGTCGAATGTCGTCGTTATCCTAACGGGTGGTCATTCGTGGTGGAGGTCTTCGAACTGATATACGTAATTAACATGCAGATACCTAGATAATCAAGATTAATTATAGCCTGTTTACTTATGGGAACGCTATTTGGTATTCTGGGAAGTAAAGAGAAAGAATCACTATTAGAGTTCAAAAGGACCAAGGCAACTGTAATTTAGGTTTCATAATTTCACGGGTTTATAAGGTTTATAGTTTGAAAAATTAATAAACAAATGAAATAAATAAATGCTATCCAAAGTCGGTCAATTTCCCAGTCTAAGCGTGCCTCCTTTTCCATTTATTTACTGTTGTAGGGGAGACGTCAAGACGCTGTGCAACAGCACGTATTGAAAGCCCACTTTCTCGTAGAGCGACGATCTGCGCCCGGAGAACTATATGTTGCTGTTCATTTGGAGACTATAACGAATACTACTAGCAGAGGACAGGTAACCTATCAAAATTTATACAACACCTCAGTCTAGCCATGATTGGGTGACAAACTTGTTAGCGTGTAATAGGGGTGCTGTAGCAGTGATATCGTTATCACCGAACAAAGTGATATAATAAATCACACTTTTACTGGGACTGATTGATTGATTGGCTGTTACTGGCATTGCAACATCTCAGGTCATTACTGTCATTGATAACGTTTAAAATTCTGTATGTCTTCATAATGATAAATTGTTAATTGTCTGTTTGAAACACTGTTTACTAAAGGTGGGGCCAATCCTCTCTTATCGTGAATTCCACAAATCAGCTTTCGAACTGTTTTAGTGTATAAGAGGTTGAAGGAAGCAAACTTGTAATAAGTATTAATCCTCATAGATGAAAAAACATTATCTTAATGCAGGGGTTGTTACTTAGCATTACATTTCCCCAAACGATATATCATTATTTTCCCTGTTACGGAAAGCAACGCGTAAATTGTAAAAAATTCAGATTGTTTTCCTTCAGATACCACCAAGGAAACATTTACGAAGTGGCCAGAAGTGGCTTGTAACCGTAAACGTGTGGGCCAGGATTTCCGTACATGGTATGTGTGATATCACCATGACTGAAGGGTTTCACCAGTGAAAAATACGTTAAAATTTTTCAGGATTTCTTCCTCCCTTCACTTCACCAGCGGAGTTATCCCTTTCCACCTAGTCCTGTCATTTTCATTCATGACGGCTGCCCCATCCATACGGCCAGAATAGTCCAAGAATGGTTTCAAGGTCGAGAGGATTTGAATTGGTTGACTGGCCAAATAAGGGTGCAGAACCCCATAGATCCCGAGAAAGATAAAGTCGTTTTATTAAAGATTGAACAATTCACAGGTGCCTCGAGAGAAGCCGAAGTGCAGTAGAAAAATCACTGAATTTCTAATCAGTTTTCTCCCATGTATACATATAAATTTTTTTATTTTTGTTTCCCACTATTTTTATGCTCATCCATTTCGTATGAAGTAGCTACTGTTGCATATCTTATGTAATATAAGCTGGTTAGGGGTAATTACGTTTGCTCTATGTCTATTACAATTAGAATCCTAATTACCTGACCTGTTATCGAATTACAATTACAACTTCAATAATACTGAAATACAAAACTCAAATATTGGAAAAAAAATTTCACAAAACTTTTTGCACAAAAAAAGGAAATAAATGGAATAAAACAAATTTAGAATTGGTAGCTGGCCTGTTAAGATTCTCCCTTAATAATATAATAAATAAATTGGGTAGCGACTCAAAACATCTCTATATTGCATTTGGTTAAGATGAGTTCTCGAAAAGTAAGAGGGCTGCTCTAGGATAACAATTTCAAATAAAGTACTTTATTATTTGAACTTTTCAGTTACAATTACAATTACCATTAAGTATAAATAAAAAACAACCGCAATTACAGTTAACTTCAAAACGTGTAATTAAAAGCATTTCAGATAAAGGACAATTACTCCAAGCCTGAGTAAAAGGTAATGTTTATTTGTAACTGGCAAAGCTCTCTTACTGTGGGTTTCACAGGCAGTGCAGTCACGTTTTCGGTCAATAACACTGCAACGAAGACTGGTATTAGTACGAGATTTTGCTTTAATTTTTCGGTATAATCAAGGCTTTAACTCTAATGAATGTCCGGTAAAAAATGCTCAATTTTTATTTGTAACACATAGAGCAACTATAACCAGTTACCTATTCAAACCAATCTGTAGGCAATTGGCGGCTTTCTCTTTGCTAAAAAAAAAGTTGAAAAGTTGCGTGACAAACGGATTTCTGCTACCATGCCGACAGGTATGTCCCTAGGCGGCCATCTCTTCTTCACCTTCATCATACAAGCATATGGCTGATGCCCTGAGTCCAAATGAAGATTGCGAAGGAGGTAACCAAAATTATAATCATTTACTCCAAACCCAAGTTAATAGTCACTAAAGGAAGAAAAAAAAATTGACCTTAAGATAAAAATAGTAATAGCTACTACTACTGCTGCTGATGCTAAGAATAATAGTAAAAAAAAAACTAAAAAAATGCTATATTACTGGTTATTATTATTAGTAATTAATTAATATTGTTCCCTTGTTTTCAACGTAGACCAAAAGTAATATATCCATGCCTAAGGTAAGGTATTACGGTACGGAATTTGCAAATTTTTTCCGTACCTGAACTATACCGTACCGTACTTTGGTAAACTTGTCGTTGCGTAATTCCGTACCGTACACATAGGCTAAATATCAACCGTGCCGTACCGTACCGTAATGCCAGCCTTGCTGGCAAGTAACAACCGAGTGAATCGTTACATATAAACAACATTGTAAATTATTGTTATAAGATTAAATAGATGGATAGATAAAAAAAAAATCGTACAAAATATACTTAAACAGAAGTAACATTCAGAGAGAGAGAGAGAGGGAGTGAGAGAGAGTGTGGGGGGGGGGGGGGGGGTGGGGGGGGGGGGGGGGGGGGGGGGGGGGGGGGGGGGGGGGGGGGGGGGGGGGGGGGGGGGGGGGGGGGGAGAGGTGAGGGAAGAAGAGGAAGCGGGTGGAAGTGGGGGTGGAGGGAGAGGGTAGGCGAAGTTTTTTTATACTGTTGTGTACATATCTATTTCTGGCTAATCGAGCCTTTTGCCTCTTCGTACAGGACAAGTGTCTATTTTTTATAATTTGTGATTCATGATGCTCTTATAAATTACGGTACAGGTGTAGTACACTATAGCAAAATCTCGTACTTATACGAATCTTAGTTACAGAGAAATAGGTTAGAGAATTCGAGAACACTTTTACCGAGCTCATTTTACGAAGCAGTGCTCAACGAGTATTCAGTTCTCAATGTAATTATTAACAGGAACAATAATTATGTGAGCATATTATATTTAACAGTAGTATCTTTATTTCATACCATGGTGATTATGATCCCTATTGGCTAATCCTACAATCAAGGAACGATATAATGATATATGAAGAATGGTATTGTTTTACTCGACTCGAAACAGAGTCTGCATCCCAACGGAGGTGGGGTCGTCAGCAGGATTTTTAAATGGGTCAGGCTTCATAACCACTCACCATGAATCGAAAGGACACAAATCTGGCATTGCGAGAACGAATTGTCACTTTACGCGACAATGGCTTCTCGATACGAGCCATTGCACGTGATGTTGGTGTGTCTCAAACCACGGTACAGTTGTGGATAAGAAGGTGGGAGGAGAATGGGAAATTGAACGACTTGCGTAAGTTGTTTATGCTGAATGAATGGTGGATATGTTACATTGTTCATGGTTATTTAATCTTGCTTATTTAATATGAGAGTTTCTTTCTTAAATGTATTTCGTCTCGCTATTATAATTTTGGTTAGACTACAGATACCCACAGCCATTCCAACACCACAGTAATATTTCAGGTGCACCTCCATAATTCCACACCGGTGGGTGTTTGGGCCTTGCCGACCTCAACCATGAACAGTTAGATAGTCGATTGAGTTGTCTCGGTAAAATTAAGCCTATAAGAGCATTTTACTTGTGCCCACTTCGTCACAGTCATTGTGTGTCATATGATAGCTGTAGTTTATTCATTAAATGTCATTTCAGTGATGGCTCAGGAATGATTTACAGTTTTAATAACAACCAACCAAATTGAGAATATTATGGATATATGTAATCTCGTTCTATTTGATATGTATTTGAAACCAAAAAATATACGGCCATGTTTACTAAATTATGATCAATCCATAGAATACAAAATTCGAAGAATCTAGAATTGATTGTGATGTTATATAAATTATAAGTTAAACATTCAAGATATGTTCTCTTAGCTAGGCCAGGGGGTCCACGGAAAACCACCCCAGCTGAGGATGACGCCATTATAAGGCGGCTCAAGAGTAACCCTTAACCAATGCCGAGGCCATTCATGAAGACCTTGGATTAGAAGTGTCATCGATGACAGTACGGCGCAGACTCCACGCTGCTGGGATTCATCACAGAACTCCAGCGACGAAGGAGCTCTTGATGGAGCGACATAAGGCGGGAAGGCTTGACTTTGCCCAACGTCATGCTGATAAGGGTTTGGACTTTTGGGGCAGGGTCATCTTTACTGACGAGAAGTGCTTCTCGTCCACATTGCATGGGAAGCTGCATTGTTGGCGAACAAATAGAACTCTGTATGATAAGCAAAATCATTACTTGCATCAATTACCAATTGCATTCTTCTTTATATTATTAATCTTCAGATTTTGTTCCACGGAAGTGGACTGTCAAAATATATGAGTAAACATAAATAAGAGTGCTATTTCTGAGATAAATATTAGGTAAGGGACAATGGCATCATTTGCCCTTTTTACTCAAATATAATATACTAAATAAATAATTACACCATAGAATTCTTTCAGTGTTGTTCATCACTGAGAATTTAAATTCTCCAAAGATAATATATATATATATATATATATATATATATATATATATATATATATATATATATATATATATATATATATATATTATATATGATTTATATATACACCCCCATTTTTTTTCTCACATTCAGATGTGAACCCCGTAACATCGTTGAGATGGTTCGATCCGGCCATGTCACCTGCAACGTATGGGGCTGGGTGTGTCTGCATGGTATGGGTGATGTGTTCCGTATCGAGGGACGATTTACAACAGCTAAGTATGTTGAGCTGCTGCAAACCTCCGTCTTGCCTTCGTTACGAGAAAGGAATTTTCCCTTCCAACCAGGGCCCATCCTGTTCACACTGCTCACGTTGTTCAATAGTGGTTTGACAGACAGGATAACCTGCTTCTCCTTGAATGGCCGAGCAAAGGAGCAGATATGAATGTGATTGAACTCGTGTGCGCCCAGATGGTGAACACATGGAAAATGGAACAGGAGAGAACAATACAGCAACTCATGGCTCACATCAACTCTCAGTGGGAAATTTGTAGTCGGAGACCGCAGCAAATTTTCAACCTTGTTCATTCGATGCCCAACAGATTGAGGGAAGTGACTGAGAGAGAGTGTGGATGGTCAAGGTATTAGATTGTATAATATAAATGTTATATTCTTTGTAATAGGACATAAAATGTTCTCATTTTGTTCTCACTAGTTATTTGATTATATGTTTTAATAAACATAATTCACAACAAGTTTTATTATAACCATAATATTCTTGATATAATATTCGAAGTATCTGTAGAAAAAAAATGGCATAATGCCTCCATACAATATTGAGAGTATTGCAGTAAACTTTCCTACCAACTCAGGCCCCACATGTTTTTGATGTCTTCCTAATCACCGTTTCTTGTTAACAGCATTGAATTATAGAACTGAATGACTCCCCGAGCACTGTTTTCATACAGTGAGGTCGGTAACAGTATTGGCAAATTGCCTTACCTGTATACTTTGTTCACTGTGGTGTGGCCGATACAGATATGACACTTCGCCACTTATTTTCGCTTATTAGCTTCTTGGAGTCTATTTAAATAGTTTCCATTATTTGAAATGTAATGCTTTATATCCTACCGATATTTTCAATGTATCTTTGGTTAAATCCTAAGTTATATGAACAAGAGTAAAAATGTGGCATATTTTTTGGCAGTCGTTGTGGTTTCTGAGTATAGGGGTCATATGTTCTGTGGGACATTTTAAAAGGTAACTGTCAATTCAGTAGATGATACTCTCTTTATGTCAGCCACTATAAGGAAAGCCCAAATGACTTCACCTATCACCTGAGGTCAACGAAATATATAGTCTAAAATATATCAGTGAAAATAACAGTTAACCCATAAAAGGTCAACCACGTCATATGACGTGTTGCAGAAGTCGTCCCACACATATTGTTTACGTCATGTGACGTTCTTAAGTTTTTTTTTATTTTGTGCGCCTTCATAGCTTATTGTATCGATATTGGTTCTGTACTACTAGTGCCTTATTAGAGGTCTTGCTGGCCTTTTGCACTGCTCGTCTTCCATTTGTATGAACTGCGCGGGGAGGGGAGGTAAGGGTGGCCTGGGAGGTTGTCAGAAACGTCAAACCAGCTAATCCTGTGTGGCAAAGGATTGGTGGCGATAATTTTTTGCCGCACACCTTCGATTTTGATGATAGTATATCAGGAATAGTTTTTTTTTATTCTATTTTTAATGATTCTACAATGGAACTGACTGTAGAGAGATCCAATCGTTAATTTCATGTTATGAAATGGGGTAATATAGCAAGCGAACACTCAAGGGAACAAGAGTTTATGACATTACAGTATCAGAGATGAGAAATTTCTTTGCTTTGGTTGTGCTTATGGGTATTGTCAGGAAGGGAAATCTTCGATATTATTGGGTCACTGATCCTCTCCTGAATACACTAATGACATATCAGAACTGCATACTGAGCGCAGGGGTTTTTCTTGTCACTAAGTTAGCTAGTATAGCTGAGAGAGAGAGATATAAGTTAGCTAGTATAAGAAAGAGAGAGACAGGGAGAGAGAGAGAAAGAGAGAGAGAGAGAGAGAGAGAGAGAGAGAGAGAGAGAGAGAGAGAGAAGCTAAGTGTCGGAGACTCAACAAATTCATTGAATTTTTGGGTATATTCAATCAAGTGCTGCTGCGCTTCTCTTTATAGCTTCCTATTGTAGAATTTGTAGGAAACGCACTGCAACCGATGCTGTAAACTTGGCTTACGTGATAAGGTTAAAATATCCTGTTATGATGTTCGTGATTTTCGGCAATACCAATATAACTTAAAAATGTTGATCAATTTTAAGTATTGTGTAATGAATATGACCCGTATATGATAATAGATACTGTTGTAAGATAACGTCTTGGTCGAAAGTTAAATGGAACCTTAATAAACAAGTCAGACAATAATCTTCATTACAACGATATAAACTGCTCAGATTTTTTTTTTACTCCGTGTGTGTGTGTGCATGTGTAGTGCCTTTCTCCAACCATACCTAATAACTCCGCCCACCAAACGAACTCCAGAACTTATTGGTGGAACTCTTGTTAGCAGAGAAGGGGTTCTCCCCCCCCCCATCCCCCTCAGTAAACACGGTTACCATGTAATTTTTCGAAGTCTCGCAAGACGGTGTACCAGGGAAACCTGTGTCCAACTGTACATGGTTAGGGACCAAGTAGCACACTGGGAGAAATATTCCAGCATCGTCCTGTTGAGCATGTCCTCGAACTCTGTGCACACCAAGATGTTGAGCCATTGCTGACTCGCCCGGGTCTTATTATAGCCCATTCAGCCCAGGTCTGGTCAACTTCTTTTGGGAGAGCCCTAGACCTTTACCTCCATTTCTCAGGTATGATTTCTTATGCCTTGGTTATAGCCTTTTGAACTTCATGCATGTCTCCCCTTTTCCCACTGTTGAGCGTGCAAGGGTGGCCTTAGCTTTACCTTCCATAAGCTTAGAGATAAGTAATGCCCCCTCCATCTTGGTGGTAGTGTAGTTTTTAAAAAAGTGTCCACCTCTTCCAACCATGCCTCTGGCTCATTGTCAGTCCACTTTGGTATCAATGAGTTGATACTGGATATAGGAGGATTAAGTGTGGCACGTGTGGGGTTGGTGATTTGTTGTTGGGCTTGAGATGCAGCACCGTCTTGTCGGGCTTTCTCAAGCTTGATCCCCATTTCTTTTAGAGTTAGCTCGTACTTCCTTTGTTCTCTATCTGCCTTTCCCTTGCTTCTCTCCCTATCCTTTGTTCTTCTCTTTGTGCCCTTTCTCTTTCTGCTTTTGCTTGTTCATACTTCCTTCACTCATCTCTCTCCTTCCACTCGGTTTCTTTGGCCAGTTCATACTGCCTTTCCTGTATCTCCCTTTGGATTAAGCCATCTAGCTGTGCCTGTGCCAACTTTGTGAGCTCTCTTCCCATGAAACCCACCTTCCATGGAGGTTTGGTAACTTTCTGCTGACATGGTTCTGGTAGGTTAAGGTGTAGTAGAATGGCCTGGGAATAAGAGCAATTTGGGGAAGTGTCCTTTAACTTGGTGACATCTTGCTGGAATAGTACCTTTCAATAAGGTGGCACCATGGCTGAGTGTGCTGTTAAAAGGTCACACTAAACATAGTGGTCCTCAGTGAGCGACAAATTGCTGTGACTCAAAAACACCATAGTGACTCGTGGAATTATGGGTGGACACGTTAATGTTCGCACTCTGTGTCTCAATACACAGGTGCAGTTGTATATCACTCAGGACTCTGTCTTGGTGGCACTGGAGTGGCAGTGTGTTCCGAGGAATGAGTATATCCCTCAGGACTTTGTCTTGGTGGTACTGGAGTGTTACTGTGTTCTGAGGAACAACATTTTGTCATACAATAAATTGAGTACACGCAGAGAGTCAGAGAAAATGGGGAGACACTTCAGGTGGGTTACTCAGCAGTGCACTGTCATGGTAATTGCTGTATAGCAAAGAAAGATAAAGGAAAGGAAAACGCATCTTCGAGAAGTTCTGCAACAAGGAGGCATTCGCGCCTGTGTTGGAGACGCCTGTTCTCGCGGTTGTCCTGGAATCGTCATGCGTATTGCGGAGCGCAACACGTGCTTAAGTGTCGTGAGAAACGCAGCGAAATTTGATGAAATATTCCATTGAGATTCTTCTAAATCGTTCACGCAATCTCGGGAGTCTGTGACGTTCGCCGTAGGCCAGCCCTCAGAATGCCGTATAAATACGACGGGCGAAGTAGGAGAAGGCAGATCATCAGTTAGTCACAGAGTAAGAGATCCTCAGTAAGAGCCACAGATCAGATTATCAGTGAGAGATCAGCAGCAGAGATCATCAGAGTGAGATAAGAGAAGATGGACCAAGGATCAGAGAGGAAAAGTCGCTCGAGAGTTGGTTGAATTCTGGTCAAGTCGTCATCAGGAGTGGACGGCCCAGGCATTTCGACGTAGAGCAAGACTTCAGAGAAGAAACTTTTTACAAGAGGTTTTGAGGAGTTCCTGCTCTTCAAGTATCAAGAATAGACATTATTTTCTGCAATATGGAGTCAAGAAGACGTCTGCAATTGCAGTTCTCCTTTTGTGAAGCCATCGCTTCGAGTCGCAAAACTGGCCAGCAAGTATTTGAATTACCTCACTTCTTCCCCAGTTCACACATTGTAAGATTTTGGCCTTTTTTATGTAAATAGGAGACACCATTCTGCATTTAACTTTGTTAGTAAGCTTGTAAATAAACCTTTGTTGTGTTAGTGTTTCTTTCTATATTCGTATCACCAGTTTCAACTGTTGGTGTTGAATTCTTTTTGTTTATAATAATATCGAACCTGAAGCAGACCTCTCTCGGTTCGTAACATGCACCAAATCAGTGGCACTGTGAAAAGGGATTCCCTTTGGTTGACACTTGTGGGTGACTAGTTCCTAGGCTTAATAATGCTGCTTCCTTTCATGTGGACAGAGGAAGACTTTGTTGTGCACTCAATGTACTGTCGTTGCTTGCATCGCATACACAAGTCTTGAGGTTGTGCTTCCTTTCATGTGTTTAATTTTCACTTGCACCTAGCTCATTCTGTGATGCAGAGGTTTAATAAGGTTCCATTCTTTTCCTTTCAAGAAACGGTTTGAGCACCCGCTCAGTCATCTAAAGCTCTTAATGAAAAAGCTTGATAAATGTACACAATTGACTTGAACACGTGTGCGCACGAATCAATGGGAATACACGTCAAATGCTTAAAAGAAAAAGTAAATATATGCTAATAAACAAAGTTGTTATCACAGAGATTTTATTCTTACACATAACTTTGGGTCCTGATTTGTTATAACTCGGCTTCTTTAAAGTAATAGGTTATATTCCAGTAATATTTCAACAAAATTAAAAAGCCATGCTTCCTATAACTTTTGCTAAAATTGCATATATATAAAGAAGGACGGAATATCTCTCTCTCTCTCTCTCTCTCTCTCTCTCTCTCTCTCTCTCTCTCTCTCTCTCTCTCTCTTCCTGCCCCAACTGAGAAGTTTATATTAGAATAATAAATAGTTTACCTTTTAACCAAAGCAATTGGCTATGCTCTCGCTTAGGTAAAGTATGCACTCTTTCCCCATTACTCTAATTAATTAGCAAATATTTAACAAATATTTAACGCTGGGATAATAGTTTCTGAACAATATATCTGAGCGTGTTCAAGTAATGAAATGCTTGAATGTATAATGACAGTGCAGAAGTGGTCTTTGTTGTGATTGCAACAGTTTAGTCAAGATGGCCAAATTGTTTTGGCAGTTCAAGGTCGCGCCTTATGTGTACGCGAGATTGTTTACAAACAACGAATATAAAATGGCTGATGCAATCACGTGGGACTGCGTACAAAGACTGGGGGCTTTGTATTGGGTGGTCAAGTGACGTAACTAACGAACACGCACTCTCGTTAACTTACAATACAAAAATGAGGAAACAGAAGTTTTCCTGATGGAATGATGCATTTATATGCGTAGACGTAAATTACTTCCTTAAAACACCAACAGTAAGTTCAAGTTGCTATGAAATCCGTAACAAGCATTGAGTTGTAGGTGGGCGAGCGAGGTGGGTTGAAACAAGTGAATCCATGGTGGCTGCAGTCTATTTTTAGCTGGACTTGAGTTACCAGACTGACTGGACTGACAAAATGTCCCTTAGCCTGTCTGAGAGATGCTATGGACACATTTCTCAAGTCACATGCACTAAGCTAATCTAGTTAGGGGTTCAATTTTCATGTACTACTTGCTGGCATGCAAATCGGGAGATGTTCCCAGGTGGGACTTTTAAAATCGCTCCACTGCTATCTGCTTTTGCTCTCATTTTCTGGTATATTATCACAAATTAATTGTTTAGACTTGGGATTATTCCCAATTTTGATAGTATAACCCTGACATTAATCTCTTGTCTGTTACCTCCTCCTTGTCTCTGTCCAACCTTCATAGTATATGCCTTGTAAGTTATTGCTTTGCAACTAATTTATTCAAATTTCTAGGTTTGTCAACTCTGTAAGCTAGTTAGCAGGAGCTATTTGGCAATATTTTGCAGAGATATCCGGCAAGGTCGGCCAATATTACATATTTGCCTGGAATGGCAAATGAAATAAATATTGAGTGATGATTAAGTCTATGTCACTGAATTAAAAGGATTAGTCCATCAATAGACTTAATTCATACGAGAAACACACAAAATAGTAGCAACGGAATATTAACAAGGACATTAATTTGGGAGATGGAATATGTGAAAAGAGAATGAGAGATTTAGTGAGAGGAAAAGTAAACTGGCACTTACTCAGATGCTAATTTCAGACCTACTGTGCAATCCATCTTGCAAGTGCACTGTTGCAAAATAGGTAGGTGATGCATTGTGTCTTCAGTTAACAAAATGAAAGGACGGCTTGTCGTGTTGGTGGCTTGAAACCCATATACCAGTTGGTGGCAGGGTGTCAAAGTTGGTACGGTCTGAAATTCGGGACTTGACAGGATTGGCGTCTCGTCGGCTTTGTGACAGCTGTTTCTTAGGTCGAATCGCTTGCTCTCCGGACGTTTTCTCGTCCATACCCTCAAGCAGAGGAAGCGATCTCTTCAAAGTAGGGAGTGCCCGACATTCCTGAAAGACATTTGAGAACGAGTTTGCTGAGCTAGATGGGAAGCTTAGAAATTTATGTAGGCACTCTGTTTGGAATCTTACTTTTAATCAGGATAATATCAAAATACTTGCGGACTGTGAGCTAGATGAAGAAAGTAAAATACTTCTTAGCCTAGGACTCAATTTTTCTCTGGGCACTGAGGATATTGATTTCCTTAGAGGTATTGGTAGCATCAATCAATTTAACTACAAGCACTCAGGAGTAAACGTAGATATTATTAAAGGCATGTTGCTTCATAGTTTTGAGAAGACGGGAGATCATTTACCACGACGTTTCTACTTGGCATTAGATAGATTGAAGAAGAATGCAAGTATTAAAATTTTAAAAGCAGACAAAGGAGGCTGTGTAGTGGTTATGAATAAGAACGATTACCTGATCAAGGCACACAGGCTCTTAAACGATAGCAACACATACCTAAAAGTAACAAAACCCCCTTGCATTAGCGATTTGCAGTCTGAATTTAACAAGAAAATAAAAGCCGTAGTTAGCAGTGGTGTGGAAAAAGAAACCAGAAATATAGTCCTGAGTAAGCTAGCGAGAAAACTGCCGTCTTTTAGTTACTTTTACGGAACTCCCAAGATTCACAAGGAGGGGTGTCCTTTAAGGTCCATTGTCGCTAGCTGCAACAATCCTCAGTCGGATCTGTCATCATGGTTAGCGGATGTATTGGGGAAATTAATAGGGACAATTTCGAAATCTCACATTAAGCACAGTATGGATTTTATGGATCAAATTAAGGAAAAGAATTACATAGGCACTATGTACAGTCTAGATATAGTTTCTTTATTCACGAATGTACCACTGTGTTTCGTGCTCGACAACTTGAAGAAATTAGCCTCAGATAATATTTTCAAGCCACCTATGCACATAGATAAATTTTGTCATTTGATTAACATTTGCGTTGAATCTACAATTTTTGAGTTTAATGGTTCGTTCTATCAACAAAAATCCGGGTCTCGATGGGCTCACCTCTCTCCCCTATATTGGCTAACTTATGTATGGAATTTTTCGAAAAGGTTTACGTTGACACACTACCGGAAGACATCAAGCCTGAAATTTGGGTTAGGTATGTAGATGATGTTTTTATTGTTTATAGACACGGTGAGGAAGCCTTTCATAGGTTTTTAGAGTTGCTTAATGGTTTTTTGCCCTCTATTAAATTTACAGTGGAAAAAGGAAATGGAAAATAGGCTTCCCTCTCTAGATATGGTAGTTCATAGAGACACAGTGAGTAGTGACTTTAAATTCAGCGTGTATAGGAAGAACACCCACACAAACACTTATATTCATTACTTTTCATATCATGAACCTAAAGTAAAGCACAACGTTTTAACCAATTTGTTTTTTCGAGCATACCGAATATGTGATCCCCAGTTCATTGACGCCGAAATAAATTTCTTGGTAGATAGTTTTACTAAACTGTGTTACCCAAAGTTTTTTATACTACAGTCTCTATCTAAAGCTAGATCGATGTTTTACGCCCCTCATGATATAACTGAAAAGGTAGATTTTAAGGCATCTCTTGCTCTTCCTTATAATAGAGAACTTAATAAATTTTCTAGGCAGCTTAAAGGAAAAAAGAATGGCTTCAACATAGTTTTTCAGTACAACAGTACAATCAAGAAGAAACTCATTAAAAATAACCCGGGTAATAGAGAGAATGTAGGAGTATATGTAATACCTTGCAGTGATTGCAATGAATGTTACGTGGGAGAAAGCGGACGTTCCATTGATAAGAGAAGGGAAGAACACGTTGCTGCTTGCAGAAGGGGAAGTTCTTACAGTGCAATTGTGCAACATACATGGGAGAAACCACACAATAAATTTTAAAGGTACAAAGTTGTTTTTGCATGTAACGACAGGACTTTGAGACGAGTAGTAGAAGGGGCGTTAATTTCATTAAACGAGACCTTTGCAGGATATACTGGTATTTCAGAAAATACAGCTATTTGTGAAGAGATATGTAGAAAAGGGAAAATTTCAAACTTTAGAAATATATGTGCCAATAACGATGCTGCCTCCTCTCCTGTTAACTCCACTCAGGTCATTCCTCCAACAAACCACCCAACCAGCAGAGAACAAGCAGTTGACAATAGAAACATTCCCCCACGCAGATCAAGACGAATTCTGGAAAGAACGAGGGCTCAACCGCCTGATCATTCATAATATAAAATAGCTTGTTACCTAACCGTTGTTTTTGCAAATGTTTATGCTCTTACTTGTTAAGCTACTCTTACAACCGGTCGTACGTGCTTCTACGAGTGGTTTGCGTGCAAAATTTGGCCAAGTAGTAAGATACACGCACGTGGAACGTACTTTTTTTGGTGGACGCAAACACGACGCAAAGCACGCAGCCCGAAAACTGGCCGGCTAGTTTTTCGCTACGACCTGTCTGCGACATTTAGAACGCCTGGAGCACGCTCGTAGCACGCAAGACAAAAGTACTCAGTAAGTGCTCTAGGCGTGCGTGCAACGCAGGAAAAGCATGAAGAAATTCCGGGGTATTTCACCATGAAGACGTACTTACCATGCAAGAGCCTCGTACGTTCAACTTGCTTTCAATGTACGATTAAACAAAAAGGGGAGTGAGCGCACTTCCTCCGTGCATTTATCTTACTTCCAAAGTGCGTGGGGAGTACTATCACCGTACTTGTGAAGTGCGTCACATTAAGACGACACACGTGACCAGCACGATAAAAGTGTGTGACCAGCACGATAAAAGTGGGTCAAAAGTACGTGCTAAAAGGTGACTCGCCTATATCAAAGCTGATTCTAACAGTTTGCTCTCAGTTCAAGGTCGACTTCGGCAGTATTCTGTTCAAGTTCTGAGTTCAATAAATCATAGAAATGTTTTTTGTCTTTGTCATATCTCTGATTGCTTTCAATAATGTACATAAAAATATATCCTAAAAGCAATGGCATACACAGTGTCAGTGATCATTAATCTTACCTGGGACCTTTGGTGATACGGGGAGCTACACGTTGAAGCACCTCAGCAAACACGTTCCTATCCATACGGATGAACCCAAAGTAGTCTCCAGCAGACTGTTGGTCAAGCTCCTGAAAAAGCGTTTCATACTGGCCGAACAGAGGCTTTCTGGTCAGCCATGGCTTCACCCAATAACGCCTCCTTCTTTGCCTCTCTTGCAGGCGACCCCGAGCAACCACTGCCAGCATTGCGTCACGATCTTCGGCCTCCTCTAGGATTAGCAGCTGTAGAAGTCGATGGCGCATCCTTCTTGGCAGTGCCATATTGGAAGCCAAAACGGTAAATGATGAAAAGACTCAGTGCTCCCCTTTTATATTATTTTGATTACCCGTGCGTTCCTCCGATTTGACGCACGATTGTCGTGCTTAACACTTTCGTGCTCATTACGTTTTCTTATGTTTCTCTTACTTCGTAAGTACGGATTCTGAAAACGCACGCTTTGCTTGCAATAGGCGTGCGATTATCTCACTCACTGTGTGCTACACAAGTACAGATCGTACGTGCTCTTTACTTCTTCCTACTTCCAAAAAAGCGTACAGACCACTTGCGGGCCCCACGTTTAGAGCACGACACACCTACTCATTAAGTACTTGCAACTTGCCATCGCTGCGATTTAATTTTCATCCTGCGACAACGCTACGCCTGACAAGAACTCCGACGACGCACGATCTCTAAGCACGCACGACGGGTTGTAAGAGAACCTTTAGTTCCTTGAGGTGACATATCACATTTTAGTGAACAAGACCACAGGTGATGGTCGAAAGCTTTAATCCTGTACAAGAATATATACTATAAACTACAAGAGGATTTTACTTCATTGTGGATTGTATCCCCATATATATATATATATATATATATATATATATATATATATATATATATAGATATATAGTATATATATATATATCTATATATATATCTATAT
Source organism: Macrobrachium nipponense (assembly GCF_015104395.2). NCBI lineage: Eukaryota > Metazoa > Arthropoda > Malacostraca > Decapoda > Palaemonidae > Macrobrachium > Macrobrachium nipponense. Next base: position 41,230,487 of record NC_087202.1, on the reverse strand, counting down.
ATATATCTATATATATATATATATATATATATATATATATATATACTATATATATATATCTATATATATATATATATATATAGATATATATATATATAGATATATATATATATATATATATATATATATATATATATATATATAATAATATATATATATATATATATATATATATATGATATATATCTATATATATATATAGATATATATATATGTATATATATATATAAAACATATGCACATTTTTATATTTGTCAATAATATGTAACTTACATGATACATCTAGATGCTCGATAAAATAAAGAGAGAGAGAGAGATTGTCTGCATCAGATAAAGAAAAATATCAGTATAACAGGGAGAGAGAGAGAGAGAGAAATGCAATATTGCAATAATTTTTTTCTCCCCAACCTGTGAAATTCTCCGATCTGTAAAGTTCATAATAGGATTCTTCCTTTATCCCCCACCCCTCTCTCTCTCTCTCTCTCTCTATCTCCTCTCCTCTCTCTCTCGCTCTTCTCTCTCTCTCTCTCTCTCTACTCTCTCTCTCGTCTCTCTCTGTGTGTGTGTGTGTATCTCCCCGTGCAGAAACGCCGTAAATTGCTATAAATATTCTTGCCTCCATTCCATATGCCACTCACTAAATATTTCACCCGATATTTGTAGCTCTACCTTGCCTAGAAGCAATGGAGTATAATGAACTGGTGTTGGCCAACGCTTATCTATAATCAATATTTATTTATACGCGTCAGGCAGATCCGTTTTCTCTTTGACTATTGGCTTTGATGTTAATCTTTATCTCGGTCCTTCTACTTTCTCAAGGCTCTTTTCACATTCACTTTCTTTCCGCGTTTACCGAAGACCTACTAGAATGAGAGTTTTGAAGATTATTTGTATATATACTACATCACGGTTATGAGTTGGAAATGATTGCATTTTCGAAATGTTTTCTGGTAACTTAAACCGGATTTCTTTATATTCACGTAAGTCAAGACAGTTTATTGTGGTAAATAGAAAATTTAATACTATATTAAAAAAAAGTCGTTACTCCATATTTCATGTAATTCGCCCTACAAGATACTGCATCTTACACTTCGGCAGGTACCGATGTCCACCGAACGGAAAGGTGTGTTGGGCTTACCAAGAATTATTGGTACCAACGCCCCCACCTTCCCTGTTCCTGTGTACCACCTTCCTCCCCGTGAGGAGGAAGGTCTTAAAAATCACTGCCATCGGCCATAATTCCAAGAACAAACTCCCTCCATCTCGGATTCCACACTAAACATTTCTCAGGCCATCTCTGTGGTCGTTTTTCTTGTAAAAATATTAAACTCATTGAGGGTAGCGGAGTGCGGTGGCTGCGGTGGAGGGAAGGGAAGACGGCGGGGTGTGAGTTGTGGGGGGGGGGGGTGGGGTGGTTGCGGACACGGGATGCAGGAGGATGAGGGTGAGACCAGGATGAGAAGTGCGAAGAGGTGTGTGGTGTCGGTGGTGTTGGTGAGTTTTAGAGGAAGTGGAGCCGGAGTCAGGGGAAGTGTATGAAGCGGCAAGGTGGGTAGGGTGGTGGTTGAGATGTGGGGAGGGGAATGGAGGGGGAGGGGGAGTCGGTAGTGGCACGAGGGGAGTTGTGTAGGCGCATACAAATGGCCCTTTTTGGCAGCGTCGGCCACTAAAATGTTGTTTGGCTAACGTGTTATCTGAGGAGCGTCTTGTGTGTACATTCAGCTCCCACTATATTCCTTTATATCAGACAGACGACCACCTACTCATGTATCACAACCAAGTGTTATATGTTTAGATTGTCTGAATTTACCTCCTTCCTCGTACCACTCTTTCACCCCGCCCCCTATCACCACCACCAGAGGCCCCCAACCCCAACAACCTGTTCGGGGGTAGGGTGAGGGTAAGGGGGAGGCCCTTGAAAAAGGCAAATGAATTTCAAAGCAGAATGACAATGAACTTTGGCGTTGATGTTGCAGCGAATTATTCGCTAATCAAACT
>NC_087202.1:41215989-41223489 GCF_015104395.2 Macrobrachium nipponense | reverse complement strand
ATATATGTTACATAAAAGAGGGATTTGCTAAGATAATGTTTAATATATCGTTGTAATGTGATTTGCTGTGGCGTTTCTTAGAATGTAGAGAGTCATCATTCAACTTCCTTTAGAGACAGAGTGCTCGCAGTGACGAGCTTAGTAATGCTGATGTATCTTCATTGGGGTGGTGTGACATCAAAATTGCTGTCTTAACAAGTCCGTGTCTGTTCTGTCGCTACAGGCAATTGCCAAGGTAACCTTTGAACCTGGATACAGGCAGTTCTTGGGTGTGGACAATGTGCATGAGTTCGTACGTGCATGGAGCTTTTCCCTACATAATGAGATATAGCATTACCATGAAGGGGAGATCTGTACAAGAGAGAGGCGAGAAGCCAATATGGCTTCTGCAAAGTATTCTTTAAGAGAAGTGTTGTGCATACTGTGTTGAATGGGCAGTTCTGGAGAAAGGGGAATTTATCTGGAGAAAGGCGAACTGACTTAAATAATGTGTCATGGTGTTACTGTAGAGACTGTTGTGACTTTTTCAGTTTCATGACTAAAATGATGCTGGATTATTGGAGTAGAAATATGAAGTGGGGTTATCTGAGTTCAATCTTTTACCTGATCTTTTTGTTAAGAACCTGGGTTTATTTAGCTAATGCTTTGTTCTTAAATAAATGTTATTTTTGTAAGTTCTCAAATCTGATTCAATTGCCTTAGATAGTGGAAGGGGGGGTGGGTGTGCCATGGAGAGAGAGAGAGAGAAAGATGGATGGAGAGAGAGAGAGAGTTACCAGTTGTCTTAGATGCTCTGATTCATTGCTACCTTTTAATAAATACCGAGATTAGATTCTAATCTTCGGATATTAGTGGTGGCAGCGGTTTTTGAACCGTATTATGCCTTTTGTGAGATTAATGGCAGCTTAAAGAGGCTGTTTTCGGAGAGTCTGGTTGTGAAAAATGTTAGGTTTTCAATTAATAAGTGACAGGGGATAAGAATTATTCAGCCGTTGTTCTGGTACTGGGAGGTAAATATTCAATTAGCGTCAGCATGTTTGTCTGCCGTGAGATGCCTCGAGGGTCTCTGTCACTCAGTTGGGTTTTGTGGGTGCGCGTGAATGCTAAGTGCTTTCTTGTTCAAGTACCGAGTACCGTTCTTACACACGCGAGGATGTGTGTTTTTGCATGTTTATACATATGCGCACACAAGTCGGTGATCGGGTGTTCTCTCATTGACGACGTCAGTGTTATGTTATTTTTTTTACTCTGTGTATGAATCATTTTTGGAGTTAAAGAATCAGTTCAGATTACCATTTTTTTCCCCCATAGGAGCAGAACGTGATGTTTTTTTTTTTCTTAGCACATATTTAGAGGCGACACATTCTTTTTTTTTAACATATATGTATGTGTGTGAAGGTTTTTCATACATGCAACTTGGTTCTTGGGGATGCTTGGGTTGCATTTTTTCCCCTTGGAGACGATGTCCCTCATGCATACGCACTCAGCATATTTTTTGAATAGCCAGCAAAAGGAAGACTACTATGAGATTCAGGGCTTCTGTAACATGGTTTTTTGGCAATAACTTTTTATCTATGCATTTCATAGATATAACGCTTATTCAGAATACACATTATATCTACACATAAATTTTGACTGTATTCTGCATTACGTAGGTTGAATAAATTTGGCACTTATAAAGAAAAAGTTACTTTTTTTGAAGACGGGCCAACTTACTCAGAGATAAGGTTTCGAACGCACTCGTTACGTAACTAATGACAGCATTTCTTCCCTCTTTCTCGATGGATGATTGGCTATACGTAACGAAGGCTATACCTCTGGCAACAATGACATAAAAATTTAAATACAAGCAAAGCAGTACACCTTTATGAACTCTGAATCCTCTCCACTGATAATTGTCATTATGAACAAACAAACAAAATATGTTAATAAATACAAAAACACTTCGATTATTAGTCTAACTCCCAAAATAAGTGTCCTAAGAAATTATAATCTACTTTATAGGTCACAATCAGATTGACAAGATGTAGGGAATAGTTGGTAATTTTCAGACATGGTAGACAAGATTGATTTGATAGCTGCTATATCCAATGTCAAGCAATTTTTATTTATCGGCTATCTACCTATTTACTAAAAAAAAAAAAAAAAAAAGCTGGTACCGTATTTTGACTTTAAACCTTCACCAATAATTATCGTCAGAATGATGGCTTCATGATGCTCCACCCACTTTGGCCTCGTTGTAATTCAGGATAACACTGAAGGCTATCATGGACATTGTTGTATCAGAAAATCTAACTTCTGGCTATAAAAACTCATTTCTCAAGTAGTTGTAAGAAGTGCTAAATGATCCTCAAGGATCCCAGCAGTTGGCCTAAACATTTAATTCATGTATATTGCTACTATTTCTAATTTTGCGGCACTACTGCTACAGTAGTATTACTACGCTAGCACAGATACCCCACCCACATCTATGTATTGTTCCGCCATTCATAAAGTCTTTATATCCAACATGGTCGTACAGACTAAAGAAGAAGAAAAAAATTATATCGGATGATCCGTTGGTCTGCTGGAGATTTTAGCACATATAAGCTTGTATTTACTTTGGATAAAAATCTTATTTTAACAAAAAAATAGTTATATAAAGACTGTTTACATACAATCTCTCTCTTTCTCTCTCTCTCTTGGTGGCATAGTGAATAGTTAATAGAAATGTTCAAAATCCTGAAGGACATTATAAGTATTATAATCACGTAAAGCTAAATACAAATCAGACCATAAACATTGGATTTAAACTAGAAACTGAATGATTACCTATTCAGGCTATAGTATGGCCACGGGCTTTCTCTTGACTATAAAGTTGCAAGTCATAAGACAAATGCAGTTTTGCAACCAAGGGGACAATTCCAAATCCTGTTAGCCATTCTTGACTAGTATGGGTTTCAGAGCCGATGGAATAAGGTGAATGGGTTTCTGTCTGGTGGATGGGCGGGGCTACATTTCGTAAAACGATGTTTACCTTTTTTACATAATGAATGTTTTTCGACTCTTAGCTCGCAATCATTGGCCATGGGATCGGCTAGATCATTTTTACTCTATAAAAATTAAAACTATCGGGTTTAGGTTATTGATAATGCTGACAAAATTCGTGTGTAGTTGTAAAATATACATATGTCAACTTTCAGCTGCATCCGATGCTTTGATATGGAGCAAAATCCAAAAAACCGTGTTACAGAGGCCCTGAATTTCATAGTAGCGTGATTCAGGGGGGAATGCTTGAAGGGAGGGCGAATTTTTTTCTTTGTGCCGGGGTTGTGGGAGTGAGTTTGACCTTGATAGAAGAGTTCATTGCCATGTTCATGAGTCCTTGACGACATAGTTCAATGCCATATCAGCTGATAGCCATTAAGGGATGATGTGACATGCCCGTAGGGTTTCTTTTTAGAACAATTTTTTTCTTTCTTTTGCGTAATGAGAAAATGAAAATGAATGTGGTGCAAGTTTTCCTCACGCTTTGGAGAATGCTTTTACGCAATGGTAGAGGACATAATTATAACTGGGGATACCGAGATTATTTTAGAATGGGGATGTGTTTGGGATATGGAGACCTTTAAAATGGTGATGTGCCTGGTGATGAATGGTGATGATATTGGAGTTATGGGTGAATGGCAATACTAAGCTCTTATTGGTGATGCTGGAGATATCTTATGGGAGATATTCATGGAGAATTATTACGAGGAATTATGATGGAGAATTATTACAGATAATTATTTACAGGGAGATATTTAAGTGGAATTATTACTGGAGATATTTATGGGGATTCTATCGGAGTTCACGGTGGTAATAATTTTTTGTGAATGTGACAATGATTTTATGGGTGGTGATAACAATTTTGGTAAATTTGGTGATATTTGGTGATACTGGCGAGTACTGATATTGGTGATTCTGATACTTAATACTGGTGATACTGATACTAACATGGGTGTTTGTACGAATACTACGGGTGGTGATGTTTGTGAATATGGGAAGTACTAACCACAATTTTGGTTTTCCTTTTTTTTATGGGCTCAGCAGACAGTTGCTTGAAGTCTACGTGAGTTACAGATGTTACAGGTGCCACGGGAATAGTTAACAGTGCCATTGACTTTTTCTTTTTCCGTTTTGGACGTTAGCCATCGCTGACGTAAGTTTTTTTTATCATGGGCGAATTTGAATTTATTTTTCTCTCCGGACAGTTTGTGCAGATTTTTTAATATCTCAATTCGTGACTTGAATTCATTGTTCAGGAATGTGTTTATAATTTCAACCGTTTGATGCTGCAGAGAGATTTAGGGGAAAATTTTTTTTGCATTTTTGCATGTGAACATAATGGCACTAAATTTTTTTTTCTGGATATTTGTGTTCTGGGAACTGTTGGCCTTTTGAACAATACCCTTGTTGTGTTTGTTGCCAATTTGCCAGAGATAGGAAACTTGATTAAGTTTCTGGTGGCCAGTGCCGTAGTGAATATGGGGAAGCCTTTGCTTAGACACTTTGGATTTGGAGTTTTGGTTGTAATGAGTTATGGCACATCGATGATTTTTTCTAGAATTTCTTGGGCAATTTTTTTTTTGCCGAGTTTTTGCTCTTTTCAGCAGTTTTGCTAAACAGAGTTTATAGTTTTTGACTGTAACATTGAGCTACTTAGAGAGGCTTTTCGAGGTTATTTTACTGGAGAATTGGAGGTATAATATTTTGGGCCTTGTGATATTTTATTTGTTGGAGATAGTCCATAGTTTAGGCCTATGGTGATAAGAGCTATGTTTAGGCCTATGGTGATAAGAGCTATGTTTAGTTCAATGACTTTTGCAGTTATTTTTTGTGCAATTGGAAACCCTTGTGAGAGGAGATATGTGGCAATATTTTCGAGTGTATCAGCTAGATGCTTTGAGTGCATATTTCGGGGACAGAATTTCTTTTTTGATTACCCTGCTTGGAGATATAAAATATTTTTTGGATACTTGTTTTTATTCCATATGGGGTTATTAGTGAGGTGGAGGGGAATATTTTTATCACCGGGGTGGTATTATTATTAATATGGTGATATATATGGGGGTGGCATTATTTTTTGGTGATGAATTTTTTTGTGGGTAATTATAATTTTTGGTGGAGATATGGGGTTTTACGAGCTAAAGAGGAGGGGTACTTTGGTTCTTTTGGTTTTGTGGGTATTGGAGGCGAGTGGCATTACTATATTGTGGTTTTATGGAGATGTTGTATTTTTTATATCCACCAGTGGTTATTTTGGCGGCATATAATTGCTGAATTGTGGTTTACTGTGGTTTATATCCTGAATAGGTGATAATTTATTTTATATAATTGAGTAATATCATGGGGGAGTTATGTCTTTGAGACAATTTTTTGAGCACCTTGTTGATATCCTGGAGATAATTTTGTGAAATGTGCTTATATAATGGTGTCAGTAGAGAATTTTTTCGAGAGTAATGGGTTTCTGAAGTTGCAAGTCTGACTAGACAAATCTATACTGCAGTTCAAGCACCTGACGTGTTCACAGGTGGATTTTTGCTGATAATGCTGTGATGAGTCCGGTTGCTGACCTTTTTCCTTGGGAGTTGACTACTCGGAGATTTGCACTATTCTCTGTTGACTATGTCATTCCATGGAGATGTACTACGTAAGGGGGCTGTTTCCGGTCGTTTCTGATCGATTAAATTGTTGCAATAGCAAATTCCCTAACGATAGGTACTGTATGCATGAGGGAAAACGTTGGGTTATATATATTATATATATTATGTGTGGTTTGTAATGGGAAAGTTCACTTATTATTGTTGTTATTATTATTTTTCTTTTTTTTTCTTTCCCTACAAAATTTGTCGCAATTGGGGTTGAGCTTACATAGCATTTCTATTTTGGACAGGAGATATAATTTGTTGGGGTATGTGAGTTAGGTGGAAGAGTGTTCAGCATTATATTTCATGGGGGTTAATTATATAAGCAGTAAAAGGGTTTTGTTGTTAGACAGTAAAGGATTTTTACTGATTTTGTGGGTTGCTGAAATATCACAGCTTGAGATAACATTTTTGGTGATAATTTGGGCTGGGTTTGTTAAGTTTTTTTTTCTCGGGCTCATTTTTTTTTTTTTTTTGTACTTGTGAGAATTGGTGAGTTTGAAATGTGATGACAATAGTCCGTAGAGTTGGTGTGTGCTAACTTGTGTGTGAGGTCGGCAAGCTTTTTTTTTTTTTTTTTTTTTTATATTATTGGAGAATTAAGTTGGAGAATTTAATATTTTCTTTACGGGGTTATGATAGTGATTTGTGATTTGGCGATCTTATGAAGTTCCTTCACGAGTCGTAGCTAGAAATTAGTTCAGTGGTCATATTAATGGTGGTCATATTAATGGGGTTAGATGGAGAATGTTCAGTTAGTATTTCTTAGAATTCTTTTTGAGGTCATTACTTGACAGATGTATGTCTATGGTTAATTTTTTTTGATTGGCCGATGACACGACTGACATACTGAACACCATAAACATCGTTCCCCTACGGCTTCAGCAAGACGTCCATCAACTACTGCAGAGATGTATGCTGCTGATGTTCCCACATGCGAGAGTTTCTACGAGTCTATGGGGTTTTACGGCTCTTTTGGACTACGGAAATCGTCAGTTGTCCTCCACGGGGAAAAGTTTTGCCTTTCTACAGCGTGTTTCACGTGTCTGTACAGCTGTAGACCAATCACATACACGGGTGTGTGAGAAAGTTCAAGATGAAGAGAATTTTCTGCAATCAATTGTCATTCTAGCCGATATGCAAGCTGTTCGAAATAGTGTGTGATAGACATTGTACTGCCAGAGACTTGCATTTATTTTTTTTATCGTAGTGTTTAATGAGCCGGCCAATGTGTTTTTTATGTATAAGCTGTTTTATGTGAGCTATGGCTAGGCTGGTGCTAGCATTCTAGGAGGCCGAGTATCTGTTACATAAAAGAGGGATTTGCTAAGACAATGTTTAATATATCGTTGTAATGTGATTTGCTGTGACGTTTCTTAGAATATAGAGAGTCATCATTTAACTTCCCTTAGAGACAGAGTGCTCGAGGTGACAAGCTTAGTAATGCTGATGTATCTTCATTGGGGTGGTGTGATATCAAAATTGCTGTCTTAACAAATCAGTGCCTGTTCTGTCGCTATGGGCGATCACAGAGGTAACCTTTGAAACTGGATACAGGCAGCTCTTGGGTGTGGACAATGTGCGTGAGTTCGTACGTGCGTGCGAGTTTTTCCCTACATAATGAGATGTAGCATTACCATGAAGGGGAGATCTGTACAAGAGAGAGGCGAGAAGCCAAGATGGCTTCTGCAAAGTATTCTTTAAGAGAAGTGTTGTGCATACTGTGTTGAATGGGCAGTTCTGGAGAAAGGGGAATTGATCTGGAGAAAGGGGAATTGATCTGGAAAAAGGCGAACTGACTTGAATAATGTGTCATGGTGTTACTGTAGAGACT
>NC_087202.1:41205989-41210989 GCF_015104395.2 Macrobrachium nipponense | reverse complement strand
ATATATATGTGTGTGTGTGTGTGTGTGTGTGTGTGTGTATGTATGTATGTATGTATGTATTAACGGAATCAAAGTTAAAGAAAGATTCATAAAAAAATAAAATATGATCAGAGAGAGAGAGAGAGAGAGAGAGAGAGAGAGAGAGAGAGAGAGAGAGAGAGAGAGAGAGATTGATGTGTTTTATTCCACATCAGAACATTGTGCAACCAAAATAGCATAATAGCGACCGATATACGCTCCGTACCCAGAGGAGTTGTGTTCTTTGCAAAGCTGTTTGAATAATATTAAAGGTAGCTTCCGGATGTATATATATGTATATATATGTCATATCACATTACCGCGATTCATATACATACATCGAGCTACAAATGTCCTTTAATATCTAATTCGTTCTACCTCGGAATTAATATATTTTCATACATGTTTAACTGAAGGGGAATTTTTTAGTCAATAAGAGATTTGTCGGCTCACGGGCACGAACATCGACACCTACAAATCCAGGACGCATAGTGAAGCCTAGGCCACACCGCCACCGCAAGAGGCTATAAGTTTATGCCACTTCTCACCTACAAATACCTGTCGCTCTCAGGTATTCGTTGTTTGGAGACTGCATCAACCCCCTCGACCTTGGTAACGTTATAGCGCTTTTGTCCGCACGTAGCCATTATATGAGTCATATCACATTACTGTGATTCATATACATACATCGAGCTACAAATGTCCTTTAATATCTAATTCGCTCTACCTCGGAATCAATATATTTTCATATATGTTCAACCGAAGGGGAATTTTTTAGTCGACAAGAGATTTGTCGGCTCACGGGCGTGAACCATCGACACCTACAAATTCAGGACGCACAGTGAAGCCACTGCAAGAGGCTATAAGTTTATGCCGCTTCTCACCTACAAATACCTGTCGCTCTCAGGTATTCGTTGTTTGGAGACTGCATCAACCTACCTCGACCTCGGTAACGTTGTAGTGCTTTTGTCTGCACATATATGAAAATATATTAATTCCGAGGTAGAGCGAATTAGATATTAAAGGACATTTGCAGCTCTATGTACATATATATATATATATATATATATATATATATATATATAATATATATATATATATATATATATATATATATATATACACGAAATGTATCAATTTTGTTTAAACGGTTTGCTTTTGAAATTGATCCTATAGTACATCTTATTTGTTCCATTATTTGTATTCACCGCCCACTCTTCCGTATATCGCTCACTTATACCTTTTCGCTTATATTTCTTGTTTTCACGCTTTCTCTTTGCTTCTTTGGTGTGATGTACGTTGCAATCTTCTTGACTGGTTAGCCAAGATTTTTGCAGCCTGTTGTAGAGACAGACACAAGCAAAGACATTGTGGATATTTAGAAAGGGAGAGAGAAAATGATTAAATGGTGTTAAATGAAAGTATGACTTGACATGTAATTATCATCCCAACGTTTAATTTAGCAAGTATCCTTTATCAACAGTTTGAATATGCTATTTATTTAAAAAGAAAAATCCACAAAATTATTAGCACGAAAGCGTAATAACAAGTAAAGTTCCATTTCTGTTGCAAGTACTTTTTTGGTACGAATTTGTTACATGGTTACATTTACTTCAAAAAAGTTACATCTCGAATAAGAAATACAATTAAGGTCTTAATATCCGATTATATTTTCAATTTATGTTTTGATTTATAAAAAAGAGCTGACTTTGGTTGCTAGATTTTCCAAAATGGTTCACACAGAGTTAAAGAAGGTTCAGCATGATGAATGAATCCCAGTGATAACAGTGAATTCAGCACAACCAGAAGCGAGGTTCATTTTATGTTACATTATTCCTTCTTAAATTACAATTCATATTGCTCAGTGACTGGGGCACATTTCACCTTATAATATCTATGATCGTATTACCTCGCCATCTAAGTTAATTAGCAATTATATTCACGTTATCCTAACTGACATAATTCGTGGATGTAATTATTCTTAATTTTGATGAGTAATTTTATCTCCTGTAATAGGGCTAAGTTCTCAAGTTTGCGTATTCTTGCATAAATTGAAAGAGAGAGAGAGAGAGAGAGAGAGAGAGAGAGAGAGAGAGAGAGAGAGAGAGAGATAAATTATTAAGAACTATATACAATTCACAAATGGACAATTATGTAATACTTATTTGGCTAGAATTTCGTGGAATAACATCGGTCTCCACTCTCATGGCGACTCATCGAGCTACAATAGGTAGATGATTCACGATCTCGGTACCTTCTCAAATGTCATTATCTATTATTCACGAATCACTTCGGCCAGTCGATACACCTCTCGGCTATGAAATATGAAAAAAGAAAAAGAAAGAAAAGAAACGTAATTTGAATAAATTGTAACGACACGTTTAATGGAATAAAAGCACATTGACAACCGGTAATGCACTGGATGACAAGTCTTTTCCCATAATTATTTCCCCGCTAATAAACGTTAGTTCTTGCAGCACCCTAGGGATTATTTATGATGCTTCATGACCTGGCCATGAGAGGGAGTCGGAGAACCTTTGACAGCTGATGAATGAGTAATGATAATTGCTCTACTGTTGTAGGGGAATGAATGTCTGTAGTTATTACACCCAGCTGAGGCATCGTAGTGTTCTAGAATGACCTGAACGCTTGCACAAACACGCACACGCACACACTGACATAGACATGTATAATTATATATCTGCATGTATATACTTATATGTAAATTTTTGCATATAAATTATGTATATATATACATGTATACATATATATTATATTTATTGTATATATAAGTATGTATGTATGTATGTATGTATGTATGTATGTATATATATATATATATATATATACTATATTATATATATATATATATATATATATATATATATATGCTTCTCCTCCCTATTTTGCGATAAGAAATGGATTTTTCTCGCTGTAATTGAATAATATTGCCAGCGTAGTGTAATCGACATGAAGTTAGGGATGAATTCTGTAAAACAGGTGTTTTAAATTCCTGATAAGTTTCAAGATAGATCTAAGAAACTGGAGTCCATAGGGAACAAAAGACGTAGAAGGATATTGACATTTTCACATTAGCAAAATAAAAATGTAATCAACTAACTGCATATAAATAGGGAAATGTTAGAAGTTAAGTGCCCATAACCACATTCAAAAATAATCAATGATGTTAGATTAAGCTGGTTTTAAGCCTGTACTGGATATATGCTCATTACAGCAGACCTTGCTACAAATGCAAGTGTACATGTGCATGTTAGCTGCGAATGGGAATGCACTTCCTTTCTGAGCAATGGAAGACAATTTCGTCTTGAGGTAATGATTCGTCATTATGACCTTAAGTAAAAGTCAATGAAAAGGCGAATATTCCAGCTAGCTCCTGTGATATCAGGGTCCTGACTGACGACCGGGATGGAACGTTTATGGCTGGTCATTTAGCTACGCAAGAACACGCAAGCAGAAAGAAGCAAGCACGCAATATTGGGCAAACATAAATCAAAGCAATTCATACACCCACGCAATCGCGCACAAACACATACACACACATCCACACACTCTCACTGGTTTTCATAAATACAGTCCTCGTACCTCCCCGTCTTAGCTGTCCATTGCCTTTACATCTGATGAATCATTTATATATGCCGTTGACCGATTGATTTAGGTGTGTATTTACGAAGGCATTGCGATGTGTCGGCTTGAAATGACCCTCTACGAAAAGAAAAGGTAGCTATAATATATCGACGTTTCTTTATGAGCCACGGAAATGCCTTCTGGATATGGTAGGAGGAAGAATTTATAGCGGCATTAATCATGTTTTATTTGCTGGATAAGACAGTCCAATCAGCTGTCTGTTGTTCTGCCTCTTGCTTTTGGTTTGTTTTATTCTCGTTTTTTTTAAGCACTAGTTTTTCTCTCGCTCAGAATAAACATGAGGTATATTATCTATCTATTTGTATTATATATAGGCTACAAAGAGAGAGAGAGAGAGAGAGAGAGAGAGAGAGAGAGAGAGAGAATCTTGTATTCAGGAACGTAAAACTAATCACTTATGACAGTTATCTGTAATCATCGTCAGAGGTCAGAGTTTAAATACATAAATTTTTCGTAAAAGTTTTACCTAAAAAATCGAAAATTTAAATAATACAGACAATTATATGGTTAAAGCTCGTAATTGCAGCAACAAATAAAACCCCAAATACTTGGAATATAATTCGTGAGATAATTAATACTGATTATAATAATCTAAAAGCAATAACATTTAGTTATAAAAATAATTTGAATTTATGACTATGTATTGTCGATAAGTATTTCGTTTTTGTTACATCATGGATAATCCTTTCCATTTTAACATTTTCACTGAAGAAGGCGCGTATTGTACATTTAATCTCCGATAGAACTAGACTTTCAAATAATAATCTTTAAAAACTAGGATGATATGTTATGGTAATTTATGAATGTTGATGTAGTTGGGTCTATTTATAGATACTTTTTTTCGTTGGTGTCATTCATGTTTCCATATACGTTATTTTTTGGGAATAATTAAACAGAAAATTTTTTGGTTTATATACTAGTGCTTATATATATATATATATATATATATATATATATATATATATATATATGTATATGTATAGTATATACTACATATATATATACACACACATATGTATATATATATATACATGTATATATATGATGTACATATATCAACTATATTAGATATTTATATATCTATATGTATATATATACAAACATATATATATATATATATATAATATATATATATAATATATAGTATATATATATATATATATATATATATATGTATATGCATATCATATATATTATACATATATATATATATATATATATATATATATTATATATATGTATATGTGTATGTGTAATTGTGTGTGGTGTGTGTGTACTATACAACTATATGTACACACATATACATATACATACAT
>NC_087202.1:41168489-41200989 GCF_015104395.2 Macrobrachium nipponense | reverse complement strand
TCAGTGGGCTCAGTTACGTATAATTTATCTAAATGGCTTGTAAAAATTCTTGACTCCCTTTGGTAGGAATGTTTTTTTTATTTAGATTTCTAACACAGAATGTTAAAATCAATGTTGAATTTTTATAAACAAATTGAATAGTTTAGATTTGAAGTTATGATTTTAATATGGTTTTTTTAGTTTTGCATGTTGTCCATTTATTTTACAAACAGAGTGCCTGTATATGATTTAACTTGGATATTTTGAGGGATGAATTAGAAACAGTCATGAGGAATTCCCTTAACTGTAGCCAAACCCTCATTAGTCTCATAAAGTTTGTGATCAAAGATGAGTAACTTTTTGTTTTAATGGGGTGTATTTTTTGTACAAAATTTTTGGCATTGGTGCTATGGGGTAATCCCTTTATCTCCTGTCCCTTAGCAATATTTACATGGAATTTTTTGGAGACAAAACCTCTTACCAAGAAATTTTTTGGCCCCCAAAAAAGTTTTTATGGTTTAGGTATGTGGGAATTGATATTTTCGTTATTTGGGCCAGTTCACGAAAATCTCCAGGAATTTCCTTAATAATCTCAATAATTTAGTCCCCTTCTTAAAATTTTAAAATTTGCTGTAGCCGGGAGAAAGAAAATTGTACTTTTGAATTTCTTTATTGTAACTGTCCATCAGAAATGATAGAAATTTCCCCACCTTTTCAGTCTTTCAAAAATAAACTAAACTAACTTGACCTCTTTTGTTCATTACTACCCTCTCACCATCAAAATGTTAAATTCTCTGATTTTTTCTGGTGATGTTCCGAAGGGCTTTACGTGTCTGTAGCCCGCCGTTTATTGACGCTGAAATTAAAACTATTTTATGATATTGCATTGAAACGTAAATACAACCGGAACTTTTGTAGATGTGGCTGGAAAAGGAGCTAGAAAAACATTTTATTTCAACTAATGACCAAAACTTGAAATTTAGTAAGCATAACAATTCTAAAATTAAATATCCCGCCTATGGATGAAAGGTTTTTAGATATTCCTAGAATTTTAAAGCTAGTTTCAACATAAATGTTTGTTTTCAGTAATTAATTGTCTCAAGAGTTTAGTAATCAAACAATTCTTCTAAAGATCTTCCAGGCTGCATATATGAAACATTCCTTGCAAAAAGTGTGGATAAAGTCTATTACGGACAGACCGGTAAAATTCTCTTTCCATCGTCTCAAACAGAACCAATATTCTGTGAGTACTGGGGCAAATTATTCGAATGCATTATTCGTTACATATGAGAGATTCTAGATCATCCTATTTAAGCTGGAGTTCAAGGCAAGAGCCTTAATCCCATGTCTGACGACAGTTAAAAGGAATATCATTGAAATTCTTGTTTCATCAAGTCAAAATAATGGAAATGTTTCTAAATTTAAAGGTCTTGTTTAGTTTAAACTTGATGGATTTCCATTATGAAAAAAGTTTTGTAGATGAATATAAGCGAACAAAATTAATATTTTATTCAGTTTTTACATGTTTTGGACTGTAAAGATACTTTGTAATTTCGGTTAGGGTCAAATCTGTTTAGGTTTGTGACGATGTTGAATTTCCGATAATCCTAGGATTATCTCTTTTAATTTTTTATCCCCTTTGACAATTAACCATCTTGGGTATTTTGTGATCTTGTTCTTGTACCCGAGACCTTTTCTCTCCAATTGTGTCTCATTCCGCACCTTGACAACTGTCCTTGGTTAAGAGAACAAATCGCTTGGCATTTCTGACTAATCATTTTCCTGTTGGTAGTTCGCTTAATTTGTTTGTTTGTTTGTATTGGTTTTTTTCTTTTTAACGTTTGCCATGAAACCAAGTTGATTATTTCAGCAACCGGGACCAATGGCTTTAACTGGACTTCCGAAGCACGTCCCGAAAGTGAACTTCTATCCCGACCAGAATAAACTACTCTCTCCACTCCTCAATGGAATGGCCGAGAATCGGGGGGAAAACCCGCTACCACCGCGAGGTTGGGAAGAGCGAAACCACTATACCAACCACGCCACTGAGACGCTTTATTCGCTTATTTTGAATGAAGTCCACGTGCGTCTACTGTGATTTTTTTAAAGCATACATATAGATTTATTATATATATATATTATGCGAATATTTATATATATATATGTATATATATATATTTTTTTTTAATAAATTATAATATACATATATTATACTATGAAAGATATTTTGTAAGATTTGCTACTAAACGATTGCCATATAATATTATACATTATCAGGGTTTAACCTAAATCACATGAAAACGACGCAACACAATGGCCCATTGACTTGAAATTTCAATCAGCTTCCAAGAATATTGAATTTCAATCCCCCCAACCCCCCACAGGAGACCACAAACTGCATCAAGTAACTGATTCATGGATACAGAGCCAGCGATTTTTCTTTCCATCGACCTGGGGGGGAGGCCGCGAACCCATACCATCAGACCAATTATAAATAATATTATAATATAATATATATAGTATACTATTATTATATAGTATATATACGTATATATATATATTATTATATATAATAATCTGTATATGTATTAGTATAATATTTTATATAACTCTATATACATATATATCTTTATATATATTATATATATATATATCGCCCCATCACTTCTGGGCGGAAAAGGGAATCTGGTGTTTTCCAATCTTTTCAAGTTACGCAAAGAGAAACTCTTTAGAAAATTGAATTGTATACTAGTGCTTTGATTTAATCCGTTTGGTCCCTTTTCCCCATAACTAAGATTTCGAAATGTAAACTAAGGGCAATATCAAAATAATTACTCGAAAGTTCTGCCATGTTATTTCACAGTATCCATAACACTCAAAAGAAGTTAGAAATGTTGTCTATTTAAAAATCGTGCATTTTTCCCCTCGATTGATTCTTGTACGTGGGTTAGGAGAACTGACTTGGAGCTCAGAAAATTCATGTACAATTAAAAAACCAGTAAAAAGAAATGAGCTGCAGTTTTTTCTTTGCGTATTCGGATTTTTCCCGTACATCCGCTGCAGCGGAAATCAATCCAAGGCAAAATGCTTATAATGAAGCCGCGGCCCACGGAACTTTAACCACAACTCGGTGGTGGTCTTGTCCTAGTATCGTCCACGACCCACGTTTTGTTTATGGATAACTTTAAACTTGGAATAAAATAAAAAAAGAAATTTACTGAGGCTAGAGGGCTGGTAGTTTGGTATGTTTTGCATGATCACTACCGAGTTTTGCGCCTTCTAGTCGTTAGTAATATTTCTTGATCTGAGGGATGGACAGAAAAATTGCTGGGACTGGACATGAATCTGACTACGTACAATAAGTTTTTCTTTCCCACAGAGAACTAAAAACATCTGTAAATTTTTGTTTAAACAATTTTTAGAGGTTATGGCAATAAATAAATTATGCTTAGTTTGGATGGAACGACCGAATAGGAGTGAGTTCACCTGGCGGAATACAAAATAGTCCTTACTTCTACTCTTACTCATTTAAGAGAGAGAGAGAGAAGAGAGAGAGAGAGAGAGAGAGAGAGAGAGAGACCATAACATAAGCCTACTTCAAAATACGGCAGTAATTTCGCAACTGCTGGCTTAGTTACAGAATTTGCTTGCACGATTCATTTCCCTTAAATATTTCTGGCATTTATTTTTTATTCAGTCTTTAGATCTGGAAAAGACTTTATTCACTCTCATATTCTCACCTTTTCATTAGGCTTTTCATTATAGCAACGGTAAAAACACCACAAACAATAACAATAACAACAGGCCACCTTTATTTCTTGCATGTTATTGACAATCTTATCGTTTCCACGGTCTTGCATTGAAGTGGTATTTACTGTTGCAGACAGAAAAAGGCATAAAATAGAGAGAGAGAGAGATAGAGAGGATTAGAACGGCTTATGAAAGAAGAGGGGATTTGGAGGGTGATATAAGAAGAGGGGAAGCATAAGAGAAAGGTAGGAGGGATTGAGGATATGGAGGAGGGTGGATTATACAAGTCATATCTCTTTTATTCAACGAGGTCACAGGACCTCCTCCCGTTCACAAGAGGTACCTCAAAGGGAGGCCGCATCGGGGGGTTGGCCTCTACGGGAAAAAAAAAAAAAAAAAAAAAAAAAGAAGTGGATTTCTAAGGTAATTGAGGGGGCTTTCTCTTGTATTTTTCTCCTTCTGGCGACGTTCACGTACACGACTTTCAATAGTTTACGGAAAGATGGAAGAGATGTGGAAATTTGTATACATAGCGAACTTCTGCTCTCGAACGTATGAATAGAATAAAAAGCGGCGCTGGGAATTTGCCTTAGTTAATATATATTATATATATATATATTATTATATATATATATATATAATATTCTATTAGGATTCAAATATATATAATTAATTATATTATCTATATATATATCCATATATATATATAATATCTATATTATATATTTTTATATATATATATATATATATTATATTATATATATATCTATATATATAATTTAATGTAACCCACCGCACACCACCACACAGCACCCATATATATTATAATATATATATAATATATTATATATGTATATAATATTCATATATATATATTATATCTATAATATATAATTATAAATATAGTTAATAGTGTATGTGTGTGTTTGCCGCTCGTTGTTTACGCGTGTTATAAATGTAAATTTCATCTTTTCTTTTTGAAGGTAAGCCTGAACGTTTTGTTGACATTATGTAAGCAAAGGTAATATGGTATTTACTTGAAGAAAATAGTTACGATTAAGCACATTAAAATTCTCTCTCTCTCTCTCTCTCTCCTCTTCTCTCTTCTTTGTTCCATTTCCCCCTTTTTGTTTTCTGGCCCTCCAGATGCCACAGTATTTAGCATATTCAGCCCACAAACTGAATGACCAACTCTCGATTCCACGAACCGGACGAGAGGCACGATAAGAGCCAGTTCCTGAAATACAGTAAGCCTTTGTTGACCTTACTAAATAACTATGTCCTCAGTTGTTAGTTTCAGTTGGATTGTCAGGAGAAAAAGAGAGAGAGAGAGAGAGAGAGAGAGAGACGTACTATATCTTATAATCAAAACGGGAAGAATTCGACAAGTGATCCTCGCTTCAGCGGGGAGGAACTGCTCATAAGTTATTTATACGATATTTTGCCTCTCTCTCTCCGGCATCATAGACATTTACTTATTTATTTCTTAATTTTATATGAAACTCAACTGTGTGAAGGGGATGCTTTGAACAACTTTCACTGTATATACATCAATACACGCAAATGTATAAATATATATATATATATATATATATATATATATATATATACATATATATATATATATATATATATATATATATATATATATATATATATGATAATATATGTATGTATATATATATATATATATATATATATATTATATATATATATGTATATATATATATATATATATATATATATATATATATATATATATATATATATATAATATATATCTATGTGTGTGCATTTAAGTGTGTATGGTACCGTGAATTTCGTCAGGAATGATATTGATTAATTCCCCACTATTTAAACTCTTTGTACTCAATTTTCCCCGTTCTCCTGGTTTTGCCACGTCCGGTTACCCTTTCTTCCGAATATATTTCATTTCCCTTTCGCCTATATCGCTTCCTTTCATCACAAGGGCAGGGAGGGAGCGTCATCCTGGAGGACGTTTCCATGACTTGTATGAAAATCATTAACCTTCTCCTCTTTCTTATTCGTCCACGAATTTTTTATTTCCGGTTGCGTTCATTTTACTGTCCATTTTTGTCTTTCTTTCAAATTCATAGATGACGATGCAGCATATATAATATATTATATAAGATTATATTGTAATCTGTGAGATATATGTATACATATGATAAATATAGATATGTATAGATTCATGTATATATATATACATATACATACATATATATAGATATATATATATTAATATTTATAATATAATATATATATATATATATATATATATATCTTATATATATATATCTATATCTCAGTCTGCACTGATGCTAACTTTAATCGATATTTTCTGGTTTCCAGGTGGTTACAAAACTCACGATATTCTCAATTTGGAATTTTTGGGTTTAATTCTTTTTTAATGTACCCGAGATCTTTCCTTTTTGTCATATTTGGAGTTGCAGATATCTGTTTGCACTTTAAATACCTTTATATCACATTTCTCTTTTGAATACTATCTTAATACTGCGTATTTGCATGAGATAAGAATATGTCTAACTCTGACAAATTTCCAAGAACCAAAATTCGTACAAAGAACTAACTTTTACTCTTGGGGACTATAAAAATGCCTAGTTACAGGGCTGAGTGACATTAGACGTGTATGGCAAGACAAATCAGATGCACTGGATTAAAAGAAGTGTGGGTAGAGCCACCTATTACCTCTGCGTTCAATGAAAGCTGCTTTATTTTTTTTAAATTACCTTATTTATTTAAGTAATGTATAACTATGATTAAACGTGGGTCTGACGGTCTCATCCTTCTTAATATATATATAGGTTATGTATATGTGTGTGTGTGTGTGTGCGTGTGAGTGTGTTTGCATGTGTGAGTTATCTAAAGTTTGAGTTTCCTTTAAAAGTATTTCTTCACTACACCGGCATACACATGGAAACTTTGTTCATAATTTTTTTTTTATAGTATCACCCCTGGCATTACACAGTGAAATACGAGAGGCACATTCATTGTTTGAATTTCATCCTGGGGCTTAAAGACGTGACGTCAACCGGACTGTAAGGGCGTTTTAAAAGGGAATCCTCCTTTAGGACAATTACGTCACATATGGGCGTTTATTTCTTTTCTTGTTCCTTTTTCGGTTACCTGATTGACGCAATGGGGTTTATGTGATGCAATGTGGCCGGTGTTTTCCAGGGAACTGAAGGGGAGATTATGATTGATCGCGCCTGTATGTCCTCCAAAAAAAGTTAAACTTTATCGTTAATGTTTCTGTTGTAAGTCTTGTTTCGTGCGCGTTTATATGAACTAGAGACGAATTGGATTCTATGTTCTTATATTTGTTTTCGTTATTCATGCGGTTTTTTGGACTGGAAACTAACTTTGGTTGTTAGTTTTGTTTAGAATTATGAACTAGGGACAAATTTAATTCTATGTTCATATATTTGTTTTCCTCACTTATACGTTTTATTGGACTGGAAACCAGCTTTGATTACGTGTGGTTTCCGTTTTCGTTGTTGTTGCTATTATGCTTATGTGGACTAAGAGTGACTCTTTATTATAAGTTATTCTTGTTGATGTTATTGTGGTTTATATGCCCAGAGGAAATTTGCTCGAGTTAACAGAAGACAAGTCACAACTCACTCAACGAGGGTTAGAACAGAACCTGTTCGCTCCTGGGGAAGAGATGGATTTCAGTAAAAAATGAGAAGAAATGTGAAAATTGAGTTCACTGAAATGCCAAGAATGGAATACCGCTTACTCTTTCATATGACCGATTGAAAATTGCATTTGGAGAACAATATATCTTTACTGGAGTATAGGAAAAACACAAAACATTCTTAAATGTGTGAGAATGAGATTATCTATTTATTTCTTCATTTATTTTTCTTTTTAATGATGTACTTATGTTTTAATATGGTTTCATGGATATGTTGCGTTGAAGGCTTAACAAACTTCCCTGTATTCTCCCGTTTTCATTGTTTCTTGTCCCCTTCCATTTGCTGATTTGGTAAACTGGCGATTTGATATCTTGCTAGTTTTATTTCTCAAAGTATTTCAGATATTTTCCGTTTCATTGATTTTCCAAGGATTAAAATCTCGAAGCCGGCTTTCTTCAGCTGTATTCCTAAGCTGCACTGTGGCAGACACCTTTTGGGATGCTATTTCTGAAGATAAAGAAGACTTCAGTTTAATCTTTTTTTATTTTGAAGGAATAAATATTTTTTTATGCTCCATTGTTTCATCAATCGTGAATTTCTCTATGCAGTTTTCCAACAGTTCTTTAATTTCTGGTCTGCTAGTGAAGAGTGCAAATGTTTAAAATCTATTTACTTATATGCAACTAGCTGACCAACCTGGCGCTGTCCAGGAAAACTGTGATTGACAACTGATAAAGTCTCTCTCTCTCTCTCTCTTCCTCTTTCTCTTTCCTCTCTCCTCTCCTCCGTTCTCTTTCTCTCTCTCTACTCACTCCTCTTCTCTCCTTCTCTCCTCCTCCTCCTCCTCCTAAACCCCCTTTACTCTCACTCCCTTTCCCTCTTTCTCTCTATTAAGATAGTTGCTTCAGTTATATTGACTAACATTTTTGATATTTTATATTTCACCACTTCTCACCCCCACCCACCCTCATTCCTCATTCCTATTGGGGCTGAACTTGGAGTTAATGGGCATCAGGAGTGTCTCTATTCATCCCAGCGACCTAAGAAACTATGGATTAGAAATTAATATATGTAATTTTTAACATTTTATTTTTCACCCTTTATCACCCCCGTTTTCCCATCGGGGCTGAATTTGGACTTAAAGGGCATTGGGAGTGCTAATATTCATCTCAGTGACCTCGAAAACTATTGGTGAGACACTAATATCTCTTGTTTTTGGTTATTTTTACATGTCACCCCCTTCTCACCCCCCTTCATGTCGGGGCTGAACTTGGACTTGAAGGCCATTGGGAGTAATGCTATTCATCTTAGCAACCTCGAAAACTATAAATTAGACACTACTATCTGTCATTGTTGGTCATTTTTATCTCATCCATTTACCACCTCTTCTCACCCCCACTTCCAATTGGGGCTGAAATTTGACTTGAAGGCCAATGGGAGTGCCACTATTCATCTCAGCTACCTCAAAAACTATGATAAACTCTTAATATCTGTTGTTTTTGATTGCTTTCACATGCCACCCCTTCTCAACCTCCATTCCTATCTGGGCTGAACTTGAAGTTAAAGGGCTTTAGGAGTATCACTATTCATATAAGCAACCTTGAAAACTATGGATTAGGCACTGATATCTGTCAATTTCTTTTTCACATGTCACCCCCTTAACACCCTTTCTCACTCCCCCCTTCTTATTGGGGCTGAACATGGAATTAAAGGGTATCAGGAGCATTACCATTCATCTCAGCAGCCTTAAAGCCAATGGATTAGACACTAATCTCTGATGTTTTTCATTTATTTCTACATGTGACCCCTTTCTCACCGTTTTTGGTTATTTCTATGTCACCCCCTTCTCACCCCCGTTCTTATTGGGACTGAACTTGCACTTGAAGGATGTCTGGTGTGTCACTATTCACCTCAGCAACCTCAAAACTATGGCTTATGCATTAATGTTTGTCTTTTTCGATTAATTTTACATCTTACCTCCCTCCAACGATATTTTTCAGTTATTTTTATATTTTGCCCCCTTTCCACCACTCCCTACACCCCTCAATTGGGTCTCAGTGATACCTTACCACGACAGTATTCTTTTTCAGATGGTAAGTCATATGTATACAAGTTTAGTCATTATCGCTCTATGCATTTAAATGTGCATATGGCAAATACACAAACTTTTGCATGCATGTATACATACATCCATTTTCATATATGTAGACTAACTGACCAACCTGGCACTGCCCAGGAAAATGAATGATAGCCGATAAACTCTTTCGCTCTTTCTCTCCTCTGAAACCTCCTCTACTTGCTTTCTCTCTCTCTCTCTCTCTCTCTCTCTCTCTCTCTGGATTAGACTTTCAATATCTGTCATTGTCAGTTATTTTTACTTTTCACCCTTTCCCCCTTTCCCACCCCTTCCCACACAATCATTCGCCCCCCCCCCCCCCCCCCTTTTTTGGTGCCAATGATATCTTGCTCCTACAGTATTCTTTCCCAGATGGTATATCATATGTATACCAAGTTTGGTTGAAATTGCTCAATGCATTTTAAAGTGCATGTGGCACATGCACACACACATATACTACTTACAAACATACGTACATCCATTTGTATATATATATTATATATATTATATATATAATAATATATATAATATATATATATATAGATTATGTATTCATAACAGAGTCAACATTTATGTAAGCGGGCATTTGGCTGCTTCAAAACGTATTTTAACTTTAATTACCTTTGGAAATGAAATTGAAAGATTAAGATATGAAGCAACAACTATATTTGAAGTTAATTAAAGGAAGTGAGTTATTTGTGCTCATTCAATCTGGTACAGACAATCCTACAGTAATTATGATGAATTAATTGCAATTCTCAGAACTTGGTTAGTCTGCAGTCCCTTTGGAAATTCCTTTCGAATTCTCTTTCTCTGGCAGATATATTATACTAGCTGACCAACCCGGCATTGCCCAGGAAAACTCTGAAGGACTCAGAACAATTTTCCTGTACCTTCTTGTACTGACTGTGCCATTTATGCAGGAATTACTCTGTTGATTGTCCCTTTTATCCAAATATTACTGTGCTGTTTATTCCATTTATTCAGGTATTACTGTGGTGACCGTCACTTTCATTCAGAAATTAATGTGCTAAGTGTCCCTTTTATCCAAATACTACTGCTCTGACTACCCCATTTATCCACACATTTCTGTGATAATTGTCCTGTGTATCCAAGTATTAGTGTGGTAACTGTCCCCTTTATTCAGGCATGACTGTGCTGACTGTTCCATTTATCCAGGTTTACTGTGTTGACTATCCCTCTTATCCAGGTATTAAGGTATTACATGTATCCGGTTATTGCTACGGTGGTTGTCCCTCTTATCCAGGTATTACTGTACTGACTGTCCCTTTTATGCAGGTATTACTGTGGTGACTGTCCCATTAATCTATGTACTACTGTGGCAACTGTCCCGTTTATCCAGGCATTACTGTGGTGACCTTCTTACCCATGTATTACTGTGCTGACTACCCCTTTTTTCCAGACATAACTGTTTTAACTGGCCCTTTTGTATAGGCGTTACTAAGGTGACTGTCCCATTTATCCAGATATTATTGTGATGAATGTCCATTTTATTCAGGCTTTACTGCGGTGACTGTCCCCCAGGTGGTACTGTAGTGACTGGCCCATTTATCCTGATATTACTGTGCTGCCTGTCCCTTTTATCCAGGTATTACTGTTCTGATTGTCTCTTTTATCCAGATATCAATGTGGTGGCTGTCCATTTTATCCTGACATTACTGTGATGACTGTCCCATTTATTCAGGTATTACTGTGGTGGCTGTCTTATTTGTCCAGGTATTACTGAGTTGACTGTCCCTTATGTCCAGATGGTATTACAGTGGTGACTGTCTGTCCCATTTATCAATGTATTATTGTACTTGTAAGTTCCATTCATCCAAGGCTTACTGTGCTGCCTGTCCATTTTACCAGGTATTACTTTGATGACTGTCCCTTTTATTGTGGTATTACTATGGTGACTGTCTAAAATTATTAATCACAGGAATTTAAAAAGAAACCCACAAAATCACTGTGTATAACATGTTTACTTATAAGTATTTACAGTTTGTTTTATCCACACTCGAGCACTTTCAGGCCCTATCTGTGGCCCATTTTAAAGAAATGTGTGGGTTGTCAGCCTAGGTCAAGGCCCAGCAGTCTTCTGGAACTTCTTGTTGAGCTGTCATTTATGTGATGGCTGTTCTGGTTTCCTTGAGAGTTGCTAATCTCCATTTGTCGCTCTGATATCCTGAGCTGATGGTCAATGGGATTAACCCTTATGGTAAGTGAGTGGTCACCAAAAGTGTGTTGGGCAGAAAACCTAGTCTCCAGGTCAGAAGGGGCAGTCTTAGCCTCTTTTAATATCAAAGCTCAGCTTATGGGATCTTCCGAGGTAAAACCTTTGTTTCCTTCTATTACTTTAAGCTCTCTGATGAGTGCTCCATCTACTACCTTCCTATGACTGATTTTATTGCTTTTGTATATAAGCCTACTGTTCTTAAAATCCATCCTATGGTCATTTTCCCAGCAATGCCTAGGTATAGCACTCTCCTGAGAGTTAAGCTGTATTGCCCTTCTATGTTCTTGGATTCCAGTCCTTATTCCCCTACCTGATTCCCCCACATATCTGTATCCACAATTGTTACAATTGATTATGTATAACCCCCTAAATCATCTGTATTACTGTCTTCTCCCTCCAATTTATTTTTACATACACAAAGGTATACACAAATTTATATTTAATTTCTTTCATTTTTGAAGTGATTTGCTTCATTTTAGGCATAAAAGGGAGGGCAATTATTTTTCTGTTTTCTTTATTCAATGTACTCTCAAGAAATAATGCTTTGATGCATTGCATACCCGGAATGGTTCAGAAAAAGGGCACTCAAAGCTAAGAAGATTTTTTACAGAGCAAATGTAAAGGACAGCTCATCAAGAAGTTCCAGGAGACTGCTGTGCCTTGACCCAGGCTGAAAACCTACACATCTCTTGAAAATGGGCCATAGATAGGGCCTGAAAGTGCTCGAGTGTGGAGTAAAATAAAATGTAAATACTTATAAGTAAACACGTTATACACAGTGATTTTGTGGGTCTCTTTTTCAATCTTCAGAAGAAAACTGAAAGAAGTTTTTGTTTGGTTCATCATGTACTCACAGCGCCACTACAACAGAAGTACATTTCAACAACTGTATGAAGTCGCTGGAACTCAAGCTGTTCATTATGCAAGAAGATATGAAGCACAACTTTACAAAGCCAAAGCCATGAAAAATAAGAACTTTTTTATAAGTGAATGTTTGAAGAATTAAGTGTGTCCAAAAACATATGGCAGGATTGGAAAAAGACCTTGGAGTGGAGAAGCATTCAGCAGTTTTCAAGAAGGATCAGTTGCAAGAGCTTAGGGAGAAGAAAGAAGCTTCATTTGCTGGTGTAAGGAGTATACAAAACACACTTCAAGAGACATAAGGGGTGAGTGGTACAAGCAAGTTGTTGGGCAGGTCAACAGTAGAGTAAACTTTGATACAAATCGTAACATGGTCAACATTAAAAATAAGTTTGAGAGTTTATTCAGTTATTCTGTTTGGATAAAATTTAGCCATATGGATAATATAGAGAATATCTCAAGTAGATTATTGACTAGGGATGAAACAGCAGCACTAGGGCCAGGATTAAATTTCTGTGTAGGGACTACAAACAATATCAACATAGAATTCAACAGCAATATTATCTACCTTAATGTTGAACATCACAATGATTTAGCTCCTTTTCTCAGAGGAGTGATGATAGGGCATAATGAAGGCAAACTTGGAAATATCTTGCCTAGGAGATTTAGTATCTCTCTGAAGGGATTAAAAAGATACAAAGATATTAGAATTATGAAAGCTGACTAAGGGGGTAGCATTGTTATCATGAATAGTTCAGAATATAGGGTTAAAATGTACAGGGTACTAGATGATGAAACTGCTTATGCTAAAATTGAGAATCCTCCAACAATCCAAAAGCTTCAGAATACCTTCAATCAGAATGTGAAGAA
The DNA here is from genome assembly GCF_015104395.2 of Macrobrachium nipponense. Lineage (NCBI taxonomy): Eukaryota > Metazoa > Arthropoda > Malacostraca > Decapoda > Palaemonidae > Macrobrachium > Macrobrachium nipponense. Next base: position 41,187,491 of record NC_087202.1, on the reverse strand, counting down.
AATAATCAGTAGAATAGGTAATGGGAAGGACATGCCATGCAATAAATTATTCTCAAGTAAATCACCTGAACTTGCATATATATGTGGCAGCCCCAAAATACACAAGGAGGGCTGCCCACTACGCCCTATTGTTTCTAGTAGGATAACTCCTTACCAAAACTTAGCTGTGTGGTTAGATGGAGAACTAGGAATATACTTAGGTATATTTTCAGAATCACATATTAGTCATTCAGTAGACTTCACAGACAAAGTTAAGAAAAGGAATATAAAGGGTCACATGGTTAGTTTTGATGTAGAAGCACTGGTCACCGATGTCCCCTTAGATAAAGTATTAGAATTTCTTCAGACTAAACATAATGAGGGTATTTTCAATCCAAACATAGAAATAGGTGTCTTCCTTGATTTAATTAAATTGTGTCAGTGATACTCATTTCACGTTTGAGGGACAAGTTTACAAACAGAAATGTGGAGTAGCTATGGGGTCCTTTTTATCACCTATACTCGCTAACATAAATATGGAATATTTCGAAACCAATCTAGTTCCTAAGATTAATGTTCCTAACTTGAAACTGCAAGGTTGGTGGAGATATGTGGATGATATTTTTGCTATTCTGCTAGGTGATGAAAATGAAATAGAAACTTTTCTAGACGAACTCAATATGTTTGATAGCAACATCCAATTCACTTTACAGAAAAGTAACAATAATAAACTGCCCTTTTTAGACATACTCATAGAAAGAAAAGAAACAGGTAATGAATTCAGCACATATATAAAGCCCACACACACAAACTCATATATTAATTTCTTCTCCTTTCACAGTCATAATATAAAAATACGTGTTCTAAAAGTTTTATTTCCTAGGGCAATGAGAACGTGTGATCCTTGCAAGATAGCTCAAGAAATAAATTACGTCGATAAAAGCTTTGATGCATCAGCATACCCGGAATGGTTCAGAAAAAGGGCACTCAACAAAGCTAGGAAAATTTTTTTACAGAGCAAATGTAGAGAGTACATGGAATAAAGAAAACAAGAAAATAGTTGCCCTCCTTTTTATGCCTAAAATGAAACAAATCAGTCATAGGAAGGTAGTAGAGGGAGCACTCATCAGAGAGCTTAAAGTAATAGAAGGAAGCAAAGGTTTTACCTCAGAAGATCCCATAAGCTGAGCTTTGATATTAAAAGAGGCTAAGACTGCCCCTTCTGACCTGGAGGTTAGGTTTTCTGCCCAACACATTTTTGGTGACTACTCACTTACCATACGGGTTAATCCCATTGACCATCAGCTCAGGATATCAGAGCGACAAATGGAGTTTAGCAACTCTCAAGGAAACCAGAACAGCCATCACATAAATGACAGCTCAACAAGAAGAAGTTCCAGAAGACTGCTGGGCCTTGACCCAGGCTGACAACCTACATATTTCTTTAAAATGGACCACAGATAGGGCCTGAAAGTGTTCGAGTGTGGAGTAAAATAAAATGTAAATACTTATACGTAAACACGTTATACACAGTGATGTTGTGGGTTTCCTTTTCAATCTTCAGAAGAAACTGAAAGAAGTTTTTGTTTAGTTAATCACAGGAATGAAAAACATTTTCAACGATATATTTCAATGGTATTTACATGAAATGAGACATGATAGCCCCTTTAGAGGTTAATTACCACATAGGTAAAAAGGGAAGGGTGAAAGGGATAAAGGAAGGAGGTACGGGTTGGAAACTACCCTATTATCTAAGTTGGGTCACATGATGGCCACGTGACAAATTTTGTCCAGATCGGTCAAGCGGTTATGATTCCTATAGCACACTAACATACAAACTTAGAAACATTCACTTTTATATATAAGATTTATCGTGCGAATGTCATATAAAAAGTAAATTTTGGAGAGTAACAGATTATCTATGCAGCCGCGGTGACCATAGTTGCTGTAACTCCGGCTTATAGAATGAAATAAAATCTTCTTGCTTCCTTTATAGATTTTACATACCATAAAGCTTTGATGGTACGTCTTTAAAATCCTTATTGCCAGCAACAAGTATTTTTAAGCAATACCTATTTAATGGATTCCATAAATCAGAATTTATTACTGTATATTTGAACTCCTTTCTGCAAATAACGAATCTAGTATCGCATTTATTGTAGATTTGACAATATAAGGCAAGTCCTGACGTCTAAAGAAGTGATAGAGACACTCATGAGTGTAGTATCTTTATTACACAATTCATAAGACCATACCATTCCCATTAGACATTCTTGTACTCATACAATGCCGCATATTCTCACATTTCCTCTCATTGAATATGGATTCGCGCTGATTAAATGTCAATTGAGTCCATCAAGACGGTGACCCTAAACGTCACTGAATTGAAGGGGGAATAAAGAGATTGAATAATCAATAGCGTCGGGACTCTAGATTTAACAAGAGTCTGAAAGACGATTTCTGCAATGAAGTAGTTGGTCCCCTTAGATTAGTTAAACTGTAAATGTTCAAATTCATTAAGGCGGTTGCGAAAGGTTTGTCTGTTAGTCTGTCTGTCAAAATAGCAAATTCCGCATGAAGAAATAGACAAGCGTTATGCAACAATTGCAGGGTGACCCACAACTTGAATCTTAGATTTGTTTGTTACAGGGATCTTTGCAACAGGTATCTTTTTATTTTAGGCCATTGTTATCAGTCCTTCATTCTATTTCACTTTAATCTCATAGACCTTACCTCATCATTCAGTCATCTTTCACTGCGATTACTGTAGTTTTTCAATCCTCATTAAAATTCTAGATAATACTGTCAATACTGTACAAATCATGTGAGAAGTCCTAATTGTTAGAAATCACCAGTAAGAATATTTCCCAAACACCTGGCCCCCCTCCAAAAAAAATTAAATTGCCCCATGAACAGGAGTTCGGTAAAAACTCCAAGTATTCCAAGTATTTATCCATCGCAATCAGAGGCATAGTGGATCAAAGGGGCACTGCCCCAGTTGAAGTTGATGTACAGCAGGATTTTCTTAAATGTAAAGACTACTTAGAAATACAAAGCCAAATGATCTGATGGTATTTACGTATTTGTGGCTAAGCTTTGGAATGGAGTAAGATCAGTCTCCGTGTTTCGAGGTGCCGGCACTTAACTATTAAAGAGATATGTGAATCCATCAAGGGAGAAATCAGATCAGAAAAGCTCAAGGAAAGCAGATCAGAAAAGGTCGAGGAAAGCAGATAAGAAAAACTCAAGGAAGGCAGACAAGGAAAGCTCAAGGAAAGTAGATCAGAAAAGATCGAGGAAAGGTTAAGAAAAGCTCAAGGAAAGCAGATAAGAAAAGCTCAAGGAAAGCAGATAAGAAAAGGTCGAGGAAAGCAGATCAGAAAAGCTCAAGGAAAGCAGATAACAAAAGCTCAAGGAAAGTAGATCAGAAAAACTCAATGGAGGCAGATCAGAAAGCAGATCAGAAAAGCTTAAGGAAAGCAGATAAGAAAAGCTCAAGTAAAGCAGATCAGAAAAGGAGAGCACTTCTCCGAGCTATCGTGTATCAAATACAATCACGGGCACATACTAATAACCACAGACGAGATCAGTGTTCCGACAAAAGTAGGCCAAAACATTTTTTTTCTTGGTTATATAAAGTAAAAAGTTATGTTGAAGCTGAAAACAATCAATTCATATAGATTATTTATGTCTAGTTGAAGTTAATAATTCAAGTGATTACTGTCCTAATTAAAGGTCCCTAATGATTACGGTCTATATGCTAATTATTAAGCCATTATGTTTATTAGTAAAACCAGTTCAGCTATATACTACATTACTATTTTGATTGCTAATTAACCCAGGTAATAAGACTATGAATTCTTTTGTATTTTTCTATTTTACATTTTCAGTCAGGAATTTGTACTGGTTTTCACTCTTGAAATCGCTAAAAAATTATAAAAATTTCAAGTCGCACTTTCTTTAAATGCTGTTATTTTATGATCTGATTATTCTCACTAACATATTATTTTACTTATGAATCTACTCATATCGACGTGATGGATTATAAGAATATTCAGATTATATTGTGAATGGTCACCTGAAGAACAATTGTTATTTTAATATCCGTTCAGTTTCAAGTAAAGAATTTTGAAAAATACATCTAGTAAAAAGAAATGTTTGTCATTACGAATGACATTCAAATGTTCTTCGCTTAGTGTTAAAAACAAAGGATAAAATCTGCGAAATAATTTTCTACGGATTTAGACGGAAGTATAATAAACATGAACAAAAATATTTGTCACCGCTAAAGATTTAGCAGGGACAGGAATTGTTAATAAAATCGAATAGAGGAAAACACAGTATCTGAAAGAAAATGTCTCGAAGTTTTCATTTCATATGCCACAGTTTTCTGAAATAACTTACAGCTTTAGCCCCTTATTTTTTATTAACTGTTTTTACTGATTTTCATATTTAATTCACGATGTCCAATTACTATCATTCCCCGGTGTAAAAAGGATTAATTTTCTTGGTAGAAAATTAAGACTACCTTGCATTGCGCTTCTTTCATCAAAATAACTCACAGACACAATAAAATTACTTGCATTCATCTTTCCTCTTCCATGTATGAAAATGTTAAAAAAAAGAAAGAAAAAAAAATACTTTGTCCCTGGACTGATGAAACAGCTGTGTCAATGGACTTGACCCCTTGAAGAGATGAAAGCAATAAAGATTTAGGCACAGCAAAAGTTGCTGAGGATTTTACCGTGTCTGAAAGTGGGCAGGAAGAGGGATAAAAGCATTTGACATTTAAAGTCAGAGCATCCAAGCGACCTGTATGCATGAAGATAATGTTCAGGAACAAAATCAACCAGTCTTCTGGGTAATGCCGAATAAATACTGCACTTAATAGAAAAAATCAATTAGTGATATGATCAAGAATATGCATAATTTGGTCAAGACAACACATTATGTGACACTTCTTTCATGAGGTAGACAGGAACGTTAGCCTCCTTTAATGTATTGATTAATAATGATAATAAAAAGAAAACTTACAGGCCAGTAATTTCTTCAGAACGTAAAATTTGATTGAGGGATTGTTTCATATTAGAGTCGTATATACGTAGACAACTTTCCAAAGTCATCTTCGAGAAGTCTATGAATTTAAAACCAATAAATAAAATATCTTTGCGTTGCACTAGCCTTCAGCTTGACTTCAGAGGCTTATCCTTTTATCGTCTCTACCAGCATGTATTTCAGTTGCAATCCAATAGATGGCTCTGAGGACTGAAATACCATTTGCAAAATTCATGTCACCCCTGTTAAAAAATTCCGCATTGACTCGGCCAGCATGTCATTCTTCTTACAAAGTGGTTAACTACCGATCACACTACTCTTGACAGTATATATATATATATATATATATATATATATATATATATAATATATATATATATATATATATATATATATTATATTATTATTTAATATAATGTATATATATATATATATAAATACATATACATATATATATAAAACGTACATATCATGTCATGAAAAGGTCCAGGATTCACTTCTGGTCTATAAACCTACCAGCTGACCCACCTTTCAATCAGTACTAGATACAACATGGAATCAAGACCTTCTAGTTCCATCCCTCTTAATTGGAAAAAGGTGTATGATAAAATGTATACATATATGCATTTATTCTTCCATGCATACGTAATTCATACATACCCTACATAGTGATACCGAATTCATTATACGTTTGGAGTAATGACCTCCCAAACGGAGTTGTAAATTATAACAGCACCTACCCTGACGATGATTGGAGCACACACCTTGTAGCACAGGGAGATGGGAGTCAGTGGATAAATGCTCCCAGCTGTCATTAGTCTGTTTTCCATGTAGCAACACTAAACGTGTTAGGTCCGATCGTAGTTTGGCTAGGTGCACTTATATATAAATTCCCTCTGAATGCCCATTATTCTATAGGTACAATAATCCGATACTTGATGGAAAAACGGGACTACACTCACGACCAGATACCTTTGCTTCGAAGACAAAGTGCGTACTTGTTAACAGAAATTTGATGCCAATCTGTTCACAGAGCTACTCAGCGCTAGAGCGCTGTCGTATTAAACAATGTGAAGCAATCTACCCAGCTCACTTACTGACAGGTACACAGAAGTGTCCAAAACATGTGGTTGCACCATGTAAATGGTGTTTTTATGGGCCTTTTTGTCTTCATAGTATACTGTTGGGTTACAGCAAAAGACAGATATATATATATACATATATATATATATATATATATATATATATATATATATATATATATATATATCTATATATATATATACACACACACACACACACACATATATAATATATATTATATATATATATATATATATATATATATATATATATATATATATATATAATCGTGTGTGTGTCGAGAAGTATAACGGTAACGGGATTGCGTGTTATCGTATGAAATAAAAAAAATCCTTCCTGCAGAAAGTTTGGACTGATTTTATACGCCCACTCCCAAACTGGAGTGCTTGCGAGCACGCATGCGCACACACACACACACACGCGCGCACACATATAGTATATATGTATATGTACACTGTTGTCAAGGCAATAACTTTACTGCTTTGTTGAAATGCTGACCGCAATCTCCACATTGAAACCAGGAGAGAGAGAGAGAGAGAGAGAGAGAGAGAGAGAGAGAGAGAGAGAGTACATCTAGGATAGATTAAGACCTGTTTGTTGACACTGGCAGGAGAGCTGTGGCAGGCCCCTTGTTTACATGGCGACTTTCTCAACTTTATCCCCAGATGATGAAAAACTTTGGTCTGAGAACTAGTTTTCATTTTTACCTGTGCAAACTTCATCGGCGTGGAAGTTCGAAAATATTATCGTTCTCTCTCTCTCTCTCTCTCTCTCTCTCTCTCTGTTAGTAATAATAATGGATACGTTTGGATTCACAAAAGGTGACTGGAATATTTGACGTTGTTAAACTAAAAATCTGCTGTTACTAAGTACTAATTCTCTTTTGTTGGGTGATTAACTTGCGCAGTAAAACTTTGAATTCACGGGAGAATGTGTAGAGGAGAAAACATGATTACTTCTGGCTATTTAAATGTCAAATAAAGGTGACCATTAATGAAATTTGGGTTACTGTTTATTGCCACTGTGATACATAGGAGGATTCAGTATTATTCATTTGAGTATTATTCATTTGAACATCAATGGAATATTATAATCTTTTTACGTCTGCTAACAAAGAGTGTGAAGTCCTGTGGTGCTGGTGAACAGAAATCACTGAAACAAACAGTTTAAAGTTTCTGCGGTCATAAATAATGCATATACATAGTGATACACATCAAAAACATTCCTTTGCATGAAAACCGCGTAATATTTTAGTGTAAAGGAAGTGAAAGAGAAAACAATAATAATAGCGTTCTAGGTGTCATATATGACATCAGCATCAGCTTGAAACGTGGAAAGCTTAGCGAACAAGAAACGAAAACACATTCGAGCAAAAACTGGACCAGAGAAAGATACTGGTCGGTGGCTACGAATAAAAGTTAATGGACGTCCTCGAGCCGCCATTCCGCGGGAACGACGATCCTATTAGCTGTAAGATTTTTTCTGTAATAGCCTCATTGGTTGATGAATAATGCTAATGTATACTACGAGTACTTCCCTAAAATGTATTTTTTTTTTTATTCGAGTAAGAGCTTAGGTGGCTACTATAGGTTCCATATCGACCCTGCTTAGATGGTGATATAATATTGCTTAACTTGGAATCCATTTATTCTGCTAATAACTTGATAAAAACAGACTCCAGTTAAGATTTTATTCGATGCTTGATTAAGGAAGTCTTATTCTTGAAATAGGAGTTTTCTTTGTCTGAATGTTTAATCGTGCAAAACGAATTAAGTGCTGAAATAGAAAAATACAACTACAGTTCTTGCGCCGGTGAATCAGTTTCCTGAAAGTTATTTTTCTGAAGAAACTTTACCAGCTGTACGTGCCACCCACTCTTCCTCAGATATGTATACATACATAAAAGGGGAGCTATAATTCATTGGATAGTTATGATCTGATGTCGTAGATAGCTGTGCAAAAATATAGTTGCACATAGATCTCAGTACCACTGACATATAACATTCCACGAGCATTCAAAACTGGTCTATGCGAGTAGAATGATGGTTCATGACCCATCGAACTCCTCAGTGAGTTAATTAAATAATATTAATTGGTGCCATAGGAAAATACGTATATTCGGAGCCCCAAAAGCATGATACCGCAGTAATGAGTTGTACTCGTCCCTCATTGAAATTAGTTTTACTTCACTAAAAACTTTCGCTTTCTGGAAGACAGTGGAGAAGATGCAGATGAAGAGGGATCAAAGACGACGCACAATGAATTTATAATGAAGACAAAAGGATACATAACAGGTTTCTAATCAGATGTAACAGTTCATATACATCGCCGCTGCGACGACGTGTACCTCGGTTGATGTGCTTTTCTGCTTCTGGGCGAATTTAACATTTAATCTTAGTTTACGGAGTTGGAAGCGCTTCATGGAAGCTCTATCCACTTCATGACGAGAGAAAAATCATTGTCTCTGTTGTGACGACACTCGTGTAACTTGGACTTAATGCTGTTCTCCGTAATTAGATTTGGGGAAGGATTGCATTCACAATGGTGCGCGAATGTGAGACGTCCTCTCTCTCTCTCTCTCTCTCTCTCTCTCCTCTCTCTCTCTCTCTCTCTCTGTGCCTGTCAGTGTTTGCTTGTCTAACTGCCCATTGCCTTATTTGTCTGATTGTCTGTTTGTACTCTTCTGCGTATATGAGCTGGGGTACATGTGACCGAATAGTATAGAGTTGTTAATTAACAATTTTTTTCAAGAAGAATGATTTCATTATGTCTTCATTCGAAGATTTCTCATCATATTGAATTGCAGTAATGTTTTCATATTAAATACACTTGATAAAGATAAATAGTTTTAAAACATTCCTCTCTTTCACCTTCAGATTTTTTTTAACCAAGAGCACGAATAGCAACAAAATGGCACCCATGCCCTGCCCCAAAACAAATCACAGGTATTGTGTATCTTTGCTTTGATCAAAACGAACGTAATTATTTCTAGATATTATTCTGACATCAATCTAGTCTCAAGGCTAATCAGCACCAGAGAACTGTTGTATTAAACACTGTGAAGCAATCTAGCTAGCTCACTGATTGACTGCCTGAGTTTATGCATTAATGCGTGAATGTTTCCATTTTATTAATTGCTGTCCTGACTACCAGAGCAATTAACACAGTAGGGTACAAGTACATGAAACATACGTGCACTGTATCAATTTTACTTATTTTATATACAGCATTCATTTATGTTTTGGAGTTATTTATTATGACGCACGCAAATACATAAAAACAAACTGTTGCCGGTACGTATTCATTGGAATAATGATAATTTTTTTTGCTTCCTGAACACAACGATTTCTCCTTTGTTAGGGGGAGAATTATTCGGGAAGAAGAGTATGGATTTTATAGAGCAAGATCAACCTTCTCGTATCTTACCTTATGCACATTTGCGGAGCTAAAGGCTTGGGTCATCGCTCTTGACATCTCTTAAGATATCACAAGGCTTTGTTCTGAGCACCTAAGTATAAATTTCATCGTTATGACTTCACATCTCATTTTGAACATAGAGTTAAAATCCTGTTGAAATTGACGATACTTCACTTGTCCATTTCCTTATGGTTGTTACTCACTGTTGCATTAATCGGCAATCTCGCTCCACAGATCATGTTCCTCTCTTCAGCCTTCTTTAGTAGCGTGTTCTCAATCTGTTTTGGGCTTCCGTGATAGAAATAAAGTGAGCATATAGTAGATTATCCAAAAATATCAAACGAAACCAACTCCTTTTCAAAACATATATGAGTAATTTCATAGCTATCTTTGTTTCCTATTTTTATGCTTTTGCTGCATTGCTCGGATAAGGGGAAAAATGGATGCTCCATATCATTGGTCTTTTAGGTTTAACGGTTTATGTTGAAAAGATTTTGGACAGAACTTGGTTTGAAAAATTTGGAAGTCTAGCTTGTTACGTCCTCATGCACTGCGTCTCATATATATATATATATATATATATATATTATATATATATATTATATATATATATATAAATGTCTGTGAGTATGATACAAACCACACACAAACATGTATGTATGTACACGCACACACACACATACACACGTATATATATATATATATATATATATATATATATATATATATATATATATATATATATATATATATATATATATATATATATATATATAAAGTATGGATGTGTGTGTGGATGTGATTGGGCGTTCACAAGCGAATTACTTAAATAACTGGTTCATACCGGGAATTGCTATTAGTAATAATAGGAATCATTATTGAGCGTAATGCAATCTTAATCTCAATTGCAGAACTCTGCATTTATCCTCGTTGACACGAAATAGACTGAGAGAATTAACAAAACATTTCCATCTCAGAATTACTGACGATAGGAATGTCGCAATCAAACCCTTTTAAGCTGCCTTCGCCTTGTAATTCAAATGCAGCGCAGACCTCCGTCTCATTTGCATCCTTCCTCTCCTATATTATAAAGTGTCAGCGAAGGACCTGGGGATGATTTGTCTACATCTTCCTCACATTTCAGGTCCCCTCACGCTTCATCATTTCCTCGCGCTTTTGTCGCTGTTCTTGCAATTTGCGTAACGTCTGAACGTCACGGGGGTGATGACGGATCCAAGATCGTAGCGAAAACGTAGGGGGGGGGGGGGGGGTGGGGGGGGGGGGGGGGGGGGGGGGGGGGGGGGGGGGGGGGGGGGGGGTGGGGGGGGGGGGGGGGGTTGGAATGGAGAGGTGCACATCCCATCCTTGACATGCGGTGACATTCTCGGGAATTATTCATAGGAGAATGACAGTCTAGGCCTATAAAATCACATACCTGATTTACTGTTCGGGGAATTTCTGTCTTGGAGCTTCAATCATATATTTTGGAATCTATTATTACCAAATTTCTCCATGGGTTTCGTTGGTATTACTGCATTACGATTTTTTTTTTTGTTGTAACTTAAATCGCACTTCTTTCTGTACTGGATTTGCATGAAGTTGAGTCGACCCAAATGATCATGATAAGGACATAATTTCGAAGACATGAGATCAGAAAAATAAATGAAATCATAAAAAATTTTCACACTTAACTCTCGAAATAGTTTACAGCCAAAAAACATATTCTAATATTTATTCCAATCACTCGGAAAACGTTAGTGACATATCGCCTCAACCTTCTGGGCTAATCTGGGTGGTCCACGTTATCTTAGAAAAGGTGAGAAAGAATGTGATGCTGTTTGTTCATTAAATTCATTCGAAACTGTTCTTAGAAAAATGTTTAACTGTAAAAGCTGGAATGTACTTCAGATTACCAATGAGGATGTTAAAAAGAATTGTCACTGATCATTTCAAGACCTTGTCGTATCAGGATAACGAGAACATCACCTGGTATGGCAAAGCTGACTAAATGTCTCGGTCAGTTAAACAGCCTATAGTTATGCCGATATGTTAGATTAATCTATAATTGACTGCATTGTTGTCGGCATTAACCGGTACTAACTCGTCAGATTTGTCAAGTTAGCACTGGAAAGTGCATAGAATATCAATCCACCGTCCCAAAGATGAATTAGTAATTAGGAAAAGGTTGTGTGGGTACCCACCCACTAGGGACAAATGCTCTGTATAAGGCCGAGATGCTTCTTAATTTGAGGCTAAAACTAAAGCAATATTAACATCGCCCCTGTAAATGGTGAGAATGGCTGAGAGTATCTGGTTTGCAAAAGCATCTGAAATAATAACTATAAGAATTAGAGTAGATACTTACAGGCGCGAATGAGCGTAAGATAGTTGATGTAACATCTTACAACAGAGGGAACGGTTACGGTCTATATGACCTGAAAAGAAGAAGAATATGTATTTGCTGTAGATTTTTGAGAGGACATGGATGGTTATAGAAGGGTATCCATAGTTTTGTGAGGCTTTTCTTCTTTCATAGACAGGAAATATATGGTGTTTGGTTTTTGTGTATCTTCGTGCAAGGCCACCTTCTTTCGGATGAAGTATAAAATCCAAATAACTGGCAGAATTGTGAATTGATATTTTATACGAAGAAAATTGCTTTCTTTTGTAAAATACCTTCACCAAATACATTGCAAAACATGTCGGTTAGTCGGGACTCTTCATAAAAGCAATATGTCTCTTGCAGAATGTTGAAAACCAAGTACTAATTCATTTATCCGTGGGAACTGTTACGATATGTTCCCTCCGACTGAAAGAGGATTTTGATGGGTTAGCTGTCATGCAAATAAATATGCATGAATGCATGTTCGTCGTTGCTTTCGCTCATGAAGAATGCAGGGCAGTCGAGGAAAGGTCAAACGTTCGTGATGCGAATAGTTGATGAGTGATTGCGGGCATGCAAGATAGCGGTGTGGTTGGAGATATCGCACATTTGGCGAAAAACGTCCAGGTGCTCTTAATCTAGTTGTTACCTTTGTAAGGTTCCTTGTAAATAGGAATGCTCTCGATTAGTGAGTTCGCCAAGTCATATTACTTGACCTGGCACATTTTCCATTAATAGGTGAAATATTGCGTTTAACAAAAGCTGTTTTGATTCTTATTTATTGATCTCGCCCTTTATGAGATTGTAATGATATCCAGTTAAAATGTATAATGTCATTCTTAAGACAAGGCAGATACTGCGGCATTCCTTGTATGAATAAATACGAAATTCATAATTTTTCACACATACATACGTGCATCCAAGTGTGATGTCTTTATATTTACACTTGTTGCAATAGAAATGATATAAGGAGATTTATTTATATTATTTGGTAGTATATTACCTATCTGTTGGTATAGGGTGATATTCAAAGGGAACCGTCGAATTTCGAGGAATGATCGAATTTGAGTTTGTTAACGGTTTTGGCCTGTTTTATGTCTAAATAAACATATCATCAAGAGGTATTGCCAGAGGAATTTTATCTTTAGATTGGTTTACTGACAAATTTGTTCATATCTTGTCTGGCACTGTGAACGACCAATTGTAAAAACATAAACAAAATAACTTGTAAAAAACGTCTGCATTACCTACTAAGTCTGGCTAGGTAGAAGGGAGTTATAAGCTGGTTTGGACTGTTTTATGTGCAAATAAGCAAAACTTGAAGGTATATTTTAAAAAATGTTCAGGTTGGTTCATCGCTTGTACTGCACTGCGAACGACATATTGTAATAAACATGTGAAAAAGGGTGTGGGAATAACCTGCTCAACTTGTGACATTCTCAAAATTCTTGAAAGTCCAAAATGGTTTTGTTTTGATGTTTTCTGAAAATTTACTTTTTAAAAGATAAATGCTTAGATTTCCAAGAAGACTGAAACAAATTCAATGAAACTTTTACATGGTGTAGCTATAGACATATATTATTACAAGAGAGGACATTTTTTAAGGGTAATTTTTTTCTTGCATACTTTTGAAAATCCCCGTCACGTGTTTTTCGACTTAGAGGTCGAATTTCTTTATTTCCCCACGTGTGCTTATCCAGTATTAATTGTTTCATAAGTGGTAAAAATTTGAAGAAATTCCCGTCAATCATAAGGTGTCAAAGCCTCCCAGACGTCCTGGATACTTTCTCGACCGTGTTCCTCACTGTGGAGCTATATAGCTCACGAAATATCAAATATTCCTTTCTATTTGAGTTAATTTGGGTGTTGATAGCTACCGGAAATTCCTGAAAAGGACCCACTATTACCTCCGTATTCTACGGTAGTAAAACGTATGTAAAAAGTTTTGACAATAAAATTCTTGCACATTTTTAGTAACCTATGTCGTGCATTGTAAAAAAAATAATAATAAAATAAAAAGTAAAAAACTTTTAGGCAGGTTGTGTATCGAAGATTGACGCGCTTTTAACAAGTCTAGGATTTTAGAATTCTCGTTCACATATTCTTATATTGCCTTGAGCAATTTTGTGAAAATTAATGCTATTCTGTTCAGAACTCTTCATACTTTTCATTTACTGGGCATTTTTGACAGGAAGAGAAGTAAAATGTTTTTCAACTGGAGAGAAAGTTTGTTACCGGTTACTTTCATGCAGTTAAACGGTTTCCAACAACAGAAATCGAATTCCTTAAGAAAAGATCGTTTTGTCTAAGCTAGGTTTGAATCATAAAACAGCTGAGCTCAGTTTTCATCCAGGAACACTAGTATAATTTTTATTCAAAGAGGCAAGTCGCCGATCATTCATCACCAGGAGTTAAATCGTATGTTAAAAAACGCTTAGAGACACAGAGAGAGAGAGAGAGAGAGAGAGAGAGGAGAGAGAGAGAGAGAGAGAGAGAGGACCAAGTTAAGCATTTAGTCATACATAAATGTACACATACAGCAGGGAGAATCAAAGTAAATTAAAATGTATCTTGCCAGTTGAAACGACGTTGCATCGCACGCCTTACTTGCGCTGCTTGTCTTCGCTTGTCTTTGGAACAAGAGTGATCTGGTAACTCTCTCTCTCTCTCTCTCTCTCTCTCTCTCTCTCTCTCTCTCTCTCTCATAATGTAAACACGAACCCCTAATGCGCTGTAATTCTCTAACCGAGGATCGTGCTACGAGACTGTGAATATTCACCGCCATTCTTCACTGACGTCATTATGAGGTTATCGAAACATTGTGGAACGAGTGATTGATGTGCGTCGTTGACAATGTTCTTCTACTGTCTGCTGAGTTATGAAGCCTAATCACAGCAAAGAGCGTTTAATCACAAAAACATTAGATGAATACCCAAGAGTTCACTGTGCTAGAGAGAACATAATTGTGTTTACCGCACGCTCTTCAAACATGTAAAACATGAAAAGTGTAGTCGGTCATACGCACGTTGAAGTGTTACACGCAGAGCTGTGTTAGTATTCTATGCGAGTTGTTTCCCTAGGCTGACAGAAACAAACCGCATTCGCTGTTCACTAGTGGCGATATCTTCTGGATGAGCGTTACGCTTGAAAACAAAAATCGAAGCCATACTTTTGCGAGAGCAGAGATGGCGTCGACGTCAGGAAAATTTTATTGCAGCAAAATTAGAAACCGTTCCTAAGGAAAATATGAGGCGAAATAAAAATGCAAAACTCTTCTCATAAGATAACCTTTCTACATAAAAATTTCTCATGATTAATTGCACCGTAAATGTCCACTACAACGTGGGAGGTTTATTTTGACAAGAATGATATTTTTTCCTCCAGTAGAGATATATTTGTGCTCGGGAAAAAAGAGATTGGAAATACACTAACGTTATCTGAAAAATATCCTTGGAATTACAGTTCTACATATATATATATATATATATATATATATATATATATATATATATATATATACATATATATATATATATATATATATATATATATATATATATATATATATATATATAGTATATATATATATATATATATATATATATATATATATATATATATAACTGTTATTCCAAAGATGTTTTTCAGATAACGTTAGTGTATTTTCAATCTCTTTTTTACCGATCATAAATATTTCTCTACTGGAGGAAAAAATATCATTCCTGTCAAAATAAATATATATATATATATATATATATATATATATATATATATATATATATATATATATATACATATATTATATATTCATCATCATCATCATGGCTATCACTCGATTCAAGTATGAATGCTCTGGGATGTGGTTATTGATGGGTTCTTATGTGGCTAATGAGACCAATTCTCGAGCCACATACTCTGTCACAATTGGGGCATGTGTTGTTAACTCTCCAAGCAGATCGCTCCACTGCATCGGTCTCCCATGTTTTATAGTTAATGTCACATAGTTTAAAGTTGTCTTTTAAGCTGTCTTTGAATCTCTTCCTTGGTTAGCCAACATTTCGAGTCCTGGCCACAATACTGAGGCAGTTGGCCTCTTCAAGAACACTTACATTAGTGTTTCGCAAGGACAGCTGATGGGCTTTAACATGGCGTCGCTAAGTTGTCCATAAAGAAGGGTAGGTAGGACTATTGCCTGATGTATATATTTATATATATACATATATATATATATATATATATATATATATATATATATATATATATATATATGTATATATTATATATATATATATATATATATATATATATATATATATATATATATATATATATATATATATATATATATATATATATATATATATATATATTGCGTGTGAAGTCCATGCAACGTGGAAGGTGTTTTTTGACAGAGATGATATTGTCTCTAGCCATTAGAGATAACGTTCGGGAAAAGATTAACATTACAATAGCGTTATTTGAATCATATCCTTGGAAATATTCATTGTAACACGAAAGTTCACGTGATTGAGAATATCATAAAATCCATGTTAGAAGGTGAGTGGAAAAATGGACTTGGAACAAGTACTTTCATAGTATATTCTACATTTTCAAGTTCACACTAAGTAGAAACATAGTTTATAGAGCTTTATATGCAAAATCAAGTAATGGTTGATGGAGTTATAGTTTCTTAATTCGGGCAGCATGTTCTTTAAACAGAAAGGGCAGATTATAAATGATTTATCCCAGCCCAGTTAATGGCATGGCCTGTCGTAAGCCAGTAATCTAAAATGCCATTGTTTGTTAGGTCTCTTGAAAGAACATATTTCTGTAAGGAACATCTAATTTTTTTTAATCCTTTTTTTTAATGCCAATATAGATCTTATTACAATCTTTACAAGGGACACTGTATGCAATATTGTTTGAATTTGACGGACCATTCCTTATTAACTTTTTTCTTAAAATATTGTTATATTTAATTACTAAATTAATATCAATAGTTTTTAGAACTGGTATTGCAGAAATGAAATTCGGGTAAAAAGCTAGACAGAACATTCTTAAGTTCTGTCTTCCTTTTCACTTATATTTCATATTTTCAATACCAATTCTAAAAACTATTAATATTAATTTAGTATTTAAATATAACAATACTTTAAGAAATACGCTAATTAAGCATAGTCTTTCCAATTCAAACAATATAGTATACAGAGTCCCTCGAAAAGATTATAATAAGATCTATATTGGCCAGACATCAAAAGGATTGAAAAAAAAAAAAAAGAGATGTTCCCAACAGAAATATGCTCTTTCAAGAGTCCTAACAAACAATGGCATTTCAGATTATTGGCTCAAGACAGGCCATGCTATTAACTGGGCTGGGATAAGTCATCTATAATCTGGAAGGCCAACGACTATCAGAAAAGAAATCTTCTGGAAATTGTATTCATTGAAGCCACGTGCACCAGGAATTTTAACCTCGACCTGGATTATCTCTTGATCCTCTTTCCCTGTCTTTTCTGTTTGGAGAACATCCTTTTACTTTTACGGGCTACTCCAGGAGCAAGAGCCAGTGCCAGCATAAAGCTGGCTTAATTTAAAAAAATCTTAAACATGTTTTTACCTAGTGTGAACTTGAAAATATAGATTATACTACGAAAGTACTTGTTCTAAGTCCCGTTTTTCACCTGCCCTCTTACGTGGATTTAATGATGTGATATATATATATATATATATTATATATATATATATATATATATATATATATATATATATATATATGATATATATAGGGGAATGTATATATATATATAATTACATATATATTATATATATATATATATATATATATATATATATATATATATATATATATATATATATATATATATATATATATATATATATATATACTTACTGCATTATAGAGCAAGAGAGGTTGTTGTTCCATACCGCATTCGTTCTCCATTTTATTTTCTATTTTTGTTCTATCATGGATATAAACAGAAAGGTGCTGTCGACGTAGTGAAAATATGACAATGGAAGCGATAACAGCTATTTTTCCAGCTTGTTTCACTGTCAAAGGAATCTTTGTATAATGCTTGTTGTCACAGTTTTTTCATTAGTCATAAGCATGTTCCGTCATAAGGTCAGCTTAGCTATACAAGCAATTCCAATTTAATTACATATATCCTAAGAGTTTACTTACTTCAGTAATATTTGCCTTATAATTATATCATGCATAATATAGTGAGTTTCCAAAATACTTATAATAATATAACTTGAATAAGATAACGCCAACTATATCAAACCCTTTATTGAAATACTGAAGATTATCTGAATACGAGTAAAATATTCATCGTTGCCTTAGGGGTACAAAACCAGATTATCTTCTCAAACACCGTCGTCACATTCTCGGCTAATCCATAAACTGCTAAAATTTTGCTATTCCAAATGACGGAATAATTATGAAATATTAAAAAGATAAACAACGGCCTTAGAGTGCGAATGCGAGAGAAAACAAGAAGAGAAAGAATAAAAATGCAAATTTTTTCCAGCTTTCTCTTTTACACTGTTGATAATGGTAAATCTTATAAAAGCGCCTAAACTTTGTCAAATTTTTTTTTTTTTTTTTTATGGGAGACTGTGAAACGATTTCAACGGGCTGCAGCCTCTTGCGTAACGTCTTACGACTGCTCCCCCTCTTCGCTTCCTCTCTCTCTCCCCCAACTTAAGATATGGATACGCATACACCCACACACACACACTCACACACACACACACACACACACACACACACACACACACATACTATATATATATATATTAACCACCTATTATCTTCTCTGTCTATGGATATATTTTCTATACACACACACGCACGCACGCGCGCGCACACACACACACACACACACACACACACACACACACACATATATATATATATATATATATATATATATATATATATATATATATATATATATATAATTTTTTAGCTTCGAAAATGGGAAACATGGTCCTGAAACGTCAGCAATAAATACATAACTTTAAAGGATTTTGGTATCTCT
>NC_087202.1:41163489-41165989 GCF_015104395.2 Macrobrachium nipponense | reverse complement strand
GTGTGTGTATAAGTTAACGTCCTGTTTCTTAGGCCGGCAGCCAGTGGGGTGCAAGTCCTGATGCCTAAGACACGTCGTAGCCAGTGTATCGCTAAGCCCTCTGTCTGTCAACTCCCCAGCCCTAGAGCTGATACTTATTTTCCTACTAACCCTCCCAAGGTTTCAGACGACCAGGTAAATTGGTATGATTTATACTCTTCGTCAAGTATTGGTCGCATTGAATCAAGACGACACTCGTTGCCAAGTGGATCCTTTATCCGCTTTATCTAAGTTGAATCCCCTTTACCGATTGTGGCCAAAGCATCAGATTCTCCATATTGTACAAAAAATACTGTCCTACTTGCTTCTATCCTGCAAATACTCCTGTACCTTCGAGATATTGTGGACCCTACTTTGTCAAGACATTCGCTAATTCATTTAACTGGCTAGTGCTCAGTCTTTTCAGAAAGTTATCTTCCTCTATTATTCCATGTGAACAAACCTCAAAACACGTTTGATATAACAACCAAAGGTAACTTTTATATCACTGTGCCTCTTACCATCTCACCACACCATGTAAATTAAGCAGACACTTCATTTGAACTGATTACATAGTTTTTCTGTTTGTACTTATCCTTACTACATCCCAAGCTTTGTTTCTCCTATCTTTTACCAGTCTTGCAGAGCTTCTGATCCCTTTCATTATTCAGCTTCCCGTCTCTCATTCTGTGCTAACAAGTGGTATTTATCTCTTAAACATCTCGATGAACCACTCCCTTTATTACCGTCTATGCCAATATCTACATCGCTGTCACCAATCCTTCAGATCCCCTTTAGTACTCGCCATTCATATTTTATCATCTGCTCGAAGTCATCTCTCCAAAATCCATTTGCGATCCACTTCTTATCCTTCAGACTTAAACCTACGTTTCCAATGTCACTATGATTTCTTTCATCATTCCATCGATAATAGAATGTCAGAGGTACAGACACGTACTACGTATCTATCAATCAAGGACATCAGGTCAATCTTCTGTTTGAATATTGTAAAATGTTCTGCTTTCACCTTTGAAAAGGTCCGATATTTCATAAAAAATGACCGTCCCCAACCTCTCTATTTCATAAACACCTTCCACACACCAGCTCCCAACTCGTAGGCTTTTAAGGAGACCATTTACTCCACATAGGTTTACTACCCTTGTTCGTAAACTTCTCGCACAACTTATTCAAAATAAATACTTGAACATATCCCTTGTTTTCTGTCACTCATCAATAAAACCCTTAAATACGTTTACGTATAAACGCTGAATGCTGATTTTCTCAATTTTCTCAATCGCCTTTTCCTTTCTACTAAGACCCAGTTCAGACATTTTCTCCTTACTTATTCGTAATCTTTCCAACTCCTGTATTTAGCTTTTTAAGAGTTAGTTAAGTGTTATTTTGTGTTTTGAAAAGTCTATGTCGATACGAATACACATGATAGGTATAGTTATAAAATTTGTTTTCTTGTGTTTGTATTGGCTGTCTAAGTAATTGAAATGGTATAGCAAAAAAGAGATCCTTATGTATTAATAATAAGTTACCCAGAACTACATTGAGCATCGGAAGCGAGGTGCGGCTACGATACATTAATTACGAATGACATCTGTATAAGGCGATCAGGCTTATACTTACTGCATTTCATTTCCATAAATGCTAATCATTTAAGTCTCGAATGTCTCTGCTCGTTCTAATATTTATTAAAGAACTAGGTTTATTTGTTAGCGTCGAATTAATCAAAAAATTTTATATTTATGAACGAACTAAGTTTGACACGTTCTTCTGGTTTGGTCAGGAATTTGTAAGTGATAAGTTCCCTTGAGGCTAAGGAAGTAAACACCGTTAACATTTTTGGTATTGTAGCAGAATACATAATGATTTCTATATTAGTGATAACAAAATTATACGACGGGTTTAAAAAATCGCGAATATTCACTTATTTGGCTAATTACCATTTGGAGCTTTCCATGAAGTGCAATGATTTGAGAGAGAGAGAGAGAGAGAGAGAGAGAGAGAGAGAGAGAGAGAGAGAGAGAGAGAGAGAGAGAGAGAGAGAGAGAGAACTGAAGATGATATACCGTACCTGAAATGAAATTTGAGCAGATTGTATCAGTAGACATAATTGGGAGCCTAAGATCATATATAGCCATTCGTTTACATTTGATAAATTCAATAATATATCATTAAATTCTACAGGAAAAGACATGACGACGAAGAGATAACAGTGACTTCAGCACAACCAGAAGCGAGGTTCACTTTATGTTACATTATTCCGTCTTAAATTACAATTCATAATGCTCAGTGACTGGGGCACATTCCACCTTATATTATCTATGATCGTATTACCTCGCCATCTAAGTTAATTAGCAATTATATTCACGTTATCCTAACTGACATAATTCGTGGATGTAATTATTCTTCATTTTGATGAGTAATTTTATCTCCTGTAATAGGGCTAAGTTCTCAAGTTTGCGTATTCTTG
>NC_087202.1:41098489-41158489 GCF_015104395.2 Macrobrachium nipponense | reverse complement strand
CGTAAAGTAGTATAAAATGGGTCTATCAATTGTTCTCGTGTTCTCCCCTCTCTCTCTCTCTCTCTCTCTCTCTCTCTATTCCGAATCTCCTTGACGGACTCAGATTCTCCTGGACGAAAATGAGGAAGGCTGAAAGGTAATCGCGATTTTAAGAATGAAAGGACAATGCATTTCTTATAATTACAGCTGATATCAGGCGTCAATTTAAAAAATTTGTATTAAAGATTTTTCTTCCTTCCCAAATCAGTGCTAATCCTTGATAAAGGCATTTGGAGAATATAATCTATTTATCGGAAACTTCATGATAGCCGCAACGCTCTTTTTTGCTGTTATTGTTGGACGTTATAAAAGCTTTAATTTAAAGGAATACTGAAAACAAGACAACGGAATAGCTTTCAGTGCGTCATCTGCTCATCTTTCAACATATGCTTTCAAACATTGAATCTATTCTAGTCTTGTCTGACGCGAACTTTAGAATTTCATGTTATATTTTTGTCTTCATTAAAAAGTTTACATTTCCTACAGTTAGAATGAAGTATTATCATCACATTTCTCTCCTTTTGTTAGTCTTCTTGCAATTACTGAGATAATTTCTTGCAATTGAAATTTCAATTTCATACCTCAACATCAGTAAAGGGAACCCTCACAATTTACGTGCCATCATAAGTCTTATGAATGTTAATTTTTTAGCAAGAGGCTTTATTTAGAAGACATAGTTTTACCCCGGAGAAAACATCAGCTAAATAGACTGAGCAACAATTATACTTGCAGCTCCGTACAATACTACTAATCACATTGATATTATCACTAAAATATCAGACCACCGTCCCAACAATGACTCGTTTTCCTTTTACTTTAAAGAATCAAATGACCAATTCCAAATAACTGTAAGCGCAGCCGATTTATTTGTAAAAAAATATTTACATTAAAAGGTATCTTCGGTATGTATTTGTGAAAATTTGCCATTTTCCCTCTTCTCCCCCCTTCCCCACCTTCACACCCGCACCCACGTAGCATATACACAAAGAGCGACTGGAAATATCAGTCAATAGAAATGCTCTTTTGTGTTTTCACTTCTGAGGGGAGGATTTCTGTGCGCGTAAATTTTTCTCTTCACTAAACGCCATGAAAGTCTATTAGCCAACCAGAGCAGAGACCCCCCCCCCCCCCCCCTTTTTTTTTTTCCAAAAAATTTGGTGAAACTGGATACACAGTTTTTCTTACATTTTTCATGTCGTGGGCACATCTGTTTCGATCAGCGGTTCTAAAACTTTTTACGTACCATTGTGGGATCATTTAAATAACCTTAAAGTCTTAGGATACCCTACGTGGAACTCATTATTTATTACTGTTAATTGTTTTATTTTACAAAAACGTCAAGTCTGTAAGGAATTTTCTGATATCTGGTTAAAGCCAAAAATAATTTAGATATGTCTTAAGTTGACTGGCCATATAAGAAAAAATATGGAAATCATACTTCTTATCGAAGAGAACTCACAAGTACGTATGGTCCCATTAAACAATCTTCTTCTTCTTCCCAGCTGTTTCCCATTTTTATATAAAGATAAATAGTTATATATAAAGATAAATAGTTTTATATAAAGATAATTAGTTTTATATAAATAGTTTTATGTAAATAGTTGGATATAAAGATAAATAGTTAACACCGTGTATAACATCAACGAGATGAAAAGATATCACAATTACTAAACTAATTAAGCTTTTGAAGCAAATTGAAATTTGAATCGTATTTCACCCGTGCTTGTCTTAGTACATGGACGTAGACACTTGCTTCGGGGTCGAACCTTAAATAAACATGCGTGAAGTTTATCTCCAGCTGAAAGCAGACGATGGGGCTATAATATTTTATATTTATTCTATATATCCAAGATCTCTCGACGTCTGTAACATTAATAACGACCCAGATATAGTAGCTGTTTGGACAAAGAAAGAAAAATCATTTGCATATGATTTTCCTATTTACTCCTACTCGCAATTCTCAGGGGAACTCCTACCAACTTTACAGTGTACCCTAGGTTAAGATACTAATGACACTTTTCTCATTTTCTCCAGTTTGTTGATTATTCAGTTTTTGTGCAGCTTTTCTATATTATTTAAATTTGCATTCATTCTTTAGTATATAGGACACGTTAGAGAATATGTTGCTTTTAACTGATGTTGATCCTAACCCAATCGATGGAAAATCTTGCCACTGTTAATAAATAATAATAATAATAATAATAATAATAATAATAATAATAATAATAATAATAATAATAATAATAATAATAATAATAATAATAATAATAATAATAATAATAATAATAATAATAATAATAATAATGGTAAAGAAAATAGTAACTGTTGATGTTCATAAAAATATCATTTTTATGTTACTAAGGATATAGTCTCTAATTCAAAATGAGGAAATGAATATCTTAAAACGTAATTGATGAAGGAACACAGCAGTACTACAAACCTCTGTATATAGAAAATAAGAAATTCTAATGGCATTATTAATTAGAATCCTATATCAGGATTTGAATAATAAAAAGCACTATGAAAACTTGTCCACTGCCAGGGATCTGATTCGTATTCTGCATTTCTTTCTATTGAACCGATGTTTGATAAATAGTTAAGATATAACTGTCAATTACGTATTGCGTACCTGCGTAATACACTGTTGCAAAGAAGCCTGCAAGCAAACAGTAAAGAAAATTATTGTTGAATAGTAGCGGTTTAGGAGCAGCGATAACATCACTTAAATTGGCGACGTTCAATTACTTTAGTTTACTATGAAAAAAAGTCTTAATTAAAAAGAATAATTCCATATTGAATGCCAACAACAAAGGAAAGGTGTTGGGTAAAGGTGAAAAAGATAAGAAATAAGCCATTGGTAGGGGAATGGAAAGGTGAGAAGGTGAATAGAAAAAATGAATAAAGGAAGGTAATAAAAAGAAGTGCTGCGAAATACAGCCAAGTCAACAACAGATATTATACACAAGAAAGATCACAAGGAGAAGGAATAAAATAATTTGCATGATTGCTCCGTGTCAGGCTCTGATGAATATTTCAGAAAGTATAAAGCAGACGTTGAGTCATTCTCAAAGACTTACGGCAGAAAATGGATGGTTGAACCTCTTCTGGCCATAGCCAAACTAGTGAGACGAACTATGCAATGCTGATGATCTCTTCTGTACAGGCGCGCGTCGTATATCCATACTTTTGATCGTATTACCTATAGAATACGACATACAGGCAGCATGTATTTCGTCGCTGAATGCAATCCTACGTGATTATCACGTGATTGCTATACGTAGAGGCATTCATAACATTACTAGAAGCATAACAATCGAGAAAACGAGTAAAAATAGGAAAAGTTAAGCTGGGGCAACCCGGACTAGAAAATTGAAGATTGAATATTCAGTGAAAATAATGAAATAGAGTTGAGAGAAAGGCGAGGAACATCTACTATAGTAAGATCAGATGAAATGTGAATGTTGTGACATAGTGGATATATAATTTTATGAAAAAGAATAAAAAGATTCAGTTTTGAAGTCATATTACAAAGCAATTTATCATTTTGCATGCCAATGAATTTGGAAAAATTTTACGTGTCTGATGCATTTTTTCATACTAATAGAAGTAATGTCATCAACATAGATTACTGTAAAATGGAGTTTAAAGTTTCATAACCAGCAAGTGCCATGCAAATTCAGTATCATCGATTTTAAAAGAGAAATTCCAGGCCAAGGAAAGTACATGAAAAAATATACGTTATGTTTTCTCCAAGTTAAATATTTGTATTTTTTAGCTTCATTTGTATACAAATAAATTGACAAAGCGGCGCCCTTGATCAGAAGTGACGAATTTTATTTGCATTCATCATTCAGAAAATATGCTCTTCCTACCTGAAAGACGAAATGCAAAATTGAAGAAATCTAACCCAGATCTGCGCAGGAAGAGGTGATACAATCAGGCCAAATGGCGCTACTGAAGGAAAGGAGAAGTGAGGATGAGAGATGGAAAAATCTAATTACGGAAACTCAAAAGTCGACGGCATAAGACCGTGCGTCAGCGGGGTGGGGGTTCTCCAGTCAAGGGGGAAGATGGGTTGGGGGCGGCTTTGTGGGTGGGTCGTTGCCATGGAAGGCAGGGAAGAGGGGGAGGGGTGGTAACTAGTGTAGTTATTCGTAATGAGACTCATATTGAATATGAGAGAATGGGCGTGTGAGGTCAGGGGCGTGCGAGGAATTCTCGAGTTTTAGAATATTTGTTTTCGTGATTTCTTTTTTCTTAAAATCTTTTGCTTGTTTGTCATTCTTGTAGCTGAAGTTCTGATAAGTATAGATTTACTGAACAACTCTCTCTCTCTCTCTCTCTCTCTCTCTCTGATAATGTATCTTTTTTTTTTCCTCTTTAAATCAGGATGTGGTTCTTGTACGCCGCTGTCTATTGTGTAGCACATGAAAACCAGTACTCTATACCCTTTAGTGAGCTCCCCCTCCCCTCCCCCATAAATAATCTAATTACCGGCTACTTATTTTATTGCTGAGACCAATGGAGTGATTATAGGATTTAACTGAATGTTCCTTAAGAGCTAGTTAAGTGATAAAGATGAAGGTAAAATAAACTTTTTATCTATGGTGTATCACTATACCACGGCCTGAGACAATGAGTTAAAAGCCAGAAAGCCAAAATAATTATAGACTGTATTTTTCAAAATACATAACGGGTTCCAAAACAGGGAGCTTTCGACCGTTTGCACAACGGTCGAAAGCTCCCTCATTTTTCACCTTTATTGTATTTTGAAAAATCCAGTCTAATATACATTGATGTAGTTTTTAACTCTCTCCGGTCCAGACGGGCCGAACCTATTGTTTATGTTCCGCTCTTGGTCCTTTTCTCTTTGGTGAGCAGTTGAAGAGTCAGACGCATTGAAAGTTTCCACAAAATGCTCTCTAATTTTACCCCTGTATTATTTATCATCACTAAAGTGGTAGAATTGGGAAGCTGAACGTTTATTCTAGCGTCTATTAAAAGTTCTTAGCAATAAAATAACAACTACCACCGTTTTAGATGTGATGAAACAGGACTAAAAGTAATTTTAGTATTTCTTATTCTCTTCCTCTGTTCTCAAAGGTCGACAAATATAGTTTCTGGTTAATTAGATGTAAAAAAATTTACCTAAGTAGATAGAATATTCCTTACTTAAAGTGATGATAAATATTTCAGTCGACATAAATTAATATTTTATGAATGACAAGGCAATTAACAAAAACAACTATCAAGCCCTTCACGGGTGTTTAGTTTATAGCCGGCGTTGGCAGCACTGGTGGCTAAATTCCTCATCGCCCCACATGGAATAAGTAACATTTAAAAAAATTATGGTTGAATATCTTTTTTAATGAAAAAAAAGTATATAATTGGGTCTCTAGTAGAAGCACACACGCACATGTGTGTGTGTGATGAAATAAGCGAGAAAGTGTAATGAAATTGGATAAAATAAAAATGAAATTTACTGTGCACAATCACAACTATAATTGGTTTCACTTGAAGTAATAAAAATTCATTTAAAGGCTCAGGAACAAGCACAGGCTTTGTTTTCTTTCCTACTTAGGCAGTTATCATCACTTCCCCATACTGTGTTGAACTGAAATAGAAATCCGCAAATTCATAGCACTGCCTTTTTTATAATGAGTCAGTTATGAATTAAACAGCAATTTGATGTTTCAATAACCGAAGCTGTTATTGGGGCATTATTCATGTTGGGGTAACTATCACAGCTTCAGTAAACAAATAATGTTACTATCATAGCCCAGTTAGAAAAGACAGATGTGGCAGGAAACAAAAGGTGGCGGACAGGAATTAAAGCCTTTTTATGTAGTTCACTTCTGCATAACCAAGTGAACGGTAAAATATTCAAAATTTTGTATAAGGGAATTTACAGAAGGACCTTTTAGTATATAAACATACTACAAAGGTAAGAAAGTGAGTTAAAATGTGTTATATACTTACAGTATATTTGCATGTATGCGTATGTATAAAATCCACACATATATGTGTATATAAATATATATATACATAATGTTCTTATCTTTCGTGTATATATATGGCTATATATATATATATATATATATATATATATATATATATGTATGTATATATATATGTATATATATATATATATATACATATATATATATATATATGTATGTATATATATGTATGTATATATACATGTGAATGGACCTCTTGGTATAAATACCACCTCTTCTGTAAACTTTTCTCATTCATCTACCTGAAGAGAGAGACAGCAGTCTCTGAAATATAGTACTTGTCTCTATATTTTGCTGTTTTTATGGGCTCCTTTTATTAGATGGAATTCTGTTCTAACAGAACACTTTTACCAGTCATATATATATCTATATATATATATATATATATATTATATATATATATATATATATCTATACACATATATATATATATATATATATTATATATATCTATATATATATATAATATATATATATATATATGTATGTATATATATATATATATTATATATATATATATATATATATATATATATATAATTGACTGGTAAAAGTGTTCTGTTAGAACAGAATTCCATCTAATAAAAGGAGCCCATAAAAACAGCAAAATATAGAGACAAGTACTATATTTCAGAGACTGCTGTCTCTCTCTTCAGGTAGATGAATGAGAAAAGTTTACAGAAGAGGTGGTATTTATACCAAGAGGTCCATTCACAGGCAAGCTAATTTAGGTCACCCCAGCTGATAATCTTCCTTTAATCTTCTTAAGCGTTGGTTGGATGAAAATCTTGTCGATCGTATCTGAAATCCATGCTCCTCTTGAGATGTTCATTACCTGCCTCTCTTTTATTAAGGCCGATTCCATCATTTGACTCTTGTACCGGCAGTTGCTGCTATAAATTACACGTGACAAATTCCAGTTTATTCTATGGTTATGTTCATTCATATGGTTGAAAATAGCTGAGTTCTGTTGTCCATACCTAACTGACCGTTTGTGTTGTATTAATCTCTGGGGAAGTGATTTACCTGTAAATCCGATGTAAGATTGGTCACAGTCCTGGCATGGGATTTGATATACCCTAGTGTTCTTGAGAGATGTCTTTTGTTGGACGTTAATCAGGGATTTGGCTAAACTCACCACCACTAAACCTAAACACACACCCCCAACTGATCCAAAATGCACCCCCCCACCAAACCTATATGCATCCCCACTAAACTTAAACACACAACCCCTGCTAAAGATAAACACATCCCCACTAAAATCAAACGCAATTTCAATAATATATTTTATTTCTATAACGGTCTCGAGTACATGAAATGATTAATGTACCCGTGGTTATTTACCACACGATACAAAGGGATGGGATGGGGAAGGGGAGGTAGGGTACTGTTTTGAAACGTACCCTACATACACACACACATATAGTTACACACACACACACACACACACACACACACCACACACACACATATATATATATATATATATATATATATATATATATATATATATACACACAATATACGTAAATTATACTAAAAATACTAAAACACAGAAAATCAATAAACAAAATGAGATAAAATTCAAATAAGAAAAGATTCTACATAAAATTATGCAATAACCCACCCGAGCAGTGCAAGTGAGGACAGTGAAAAAATGTTTTAAACTAGCTTGTTCAATCGCTGTTGATTTTTATAATTACAAGTACTTCCAGATGGGTAACTTTTTTGTGGCACCGCTGTAGAACTCAATGTTTTACAAGGATGTTGTATAACACACACACACACACACACACACACACACACACATATATATATATATATATATATATATATATATATATATATATATATATATATATTATATATATATATATATTAATATATATCTATGTATATATATATATAGTATATATATATATATATATATATATATATATGTATATATATATATATATATATGCTTAAAAAATCACAGTAGATGCACGTGACTTCATAAATAAGCGAATACCACGGGAAATGATAGTCAGGAATCCAAGCGCTTTCGTCTTTATTCAGACATCGTCAAGGAGGAGCTACAGTAGCTCCTTGACGATGTCTGAATAAAGACGAAAGCGCTTGGATTCCTGACCATTTCCCGTGGTATTCGCATATATATATATATATATATATATATATATATATATATATATATATATATATATATATATATATATATATATATATATATATATATACATAGATATCTATGTGTGTGTATATATATATATATATATATATATATATATATATATATATATATATATATATATATATATATATATATAGATATTTGTGCGTGTGTGTATGGAGATAAGCAAACGAACTATTCTTATAACAAAACTGAAGTGACCCAATGCTGGAAGTTACTGCAAATAAATGTCACACCTTTTTTTATAACTTTGACATTTCGGTCACGACCGATATTTTTTGTACTATCGTGTTGCGGAGAAACACTTACATAATTATAGTTCATATTGATGCTGACTCTCATCATCAACATTCATATTGCATGAAATGTCTTCTCAAGTCGAAGAGGCATGGCCATATTATCTGAAACGATTTTGTTCGGGTCTTCAGATATGAATAAAAGAAAAAAAAAAAAGACAACTACTCCCCTGACCCTAAGGTTCGCCATAGTGCTCGCTAACTGATTAAAAGAATTCGTCAGAGTATCTGTTCTCATTCACAGTAAGACCTGCAAGTGCCATGGAATTATGAATAGACGCGCTGAAATTCGGTTCATACTAAATAAGAATAAATGAAAAAAAACTCCTCGTGAATTTTTTTCCTTATTGTCATATAAGGTACCGTGACCGGATGCAATCGAATTTTATTTACTCTGCCGGGCAGACTGCGAGTCAATTTTGCACAGCAGTGAGAATGTTTTGCCAATGCAATAAAAGTAGGTTAATGGCTCCACTGGACTGTTTAGATCATGTTTTACTGCCGTCATTTTAATGGGTCTTAATAGCATGGCTTAAATGACGGGAAGTGTAGCGAGCTTATCGACGGTGGGGCCATAATGAGTGAATTATTTCGTGTCAGATATTTGTTATTAGTCATGGTTTTATTGATCAGATGATGTAGTAGTGGACTTCCACTCTGCGCTGTGGTCTATCGTTGTTCAGATGGGTGACCTTGAATGCTTTGTTCTATATGACATTTCGTGTGACATTTTCAATTGTTCCCTTTGCAGGTGTCTGAACTCTACGCTTCCGCACCCTAACAGAATTTGCTTTTCCGACTTGTGTTGTTTTACTTGCAAGTGTATAACTATTTGCTTGTTGGTTTATAGCTCTTGTCATGCTAATAATACTGGCTTGTCTTCATATTCTCTTCATAAAGGGCAGTCTTTGCTGTATTAGCTTTCTTTGCTTGGTAACAGCTTTTTATCCTTGTTCCAGATGACTTGTAGTTATTTTGTATAACGAGTGTGATAAGTATAGATTCTGGAGGCAGGTATGTCTTCTCTTAACCTATTAGATTTTACACAGATCCGGACAGTTGGTTAATGGATCTGGTAAATAGAACTAAGTGCTCAAAAACGATTTGAATAGTCGATAAATGATCCCTGAGAGATTTCTAGTTGTAGTTCTTGAATGCCAAAGGTAATAGGAGAAATTGAAAGGCCATATAAATGTTTAGCTCAAGACGAAAGTTCGTTGGTGAATAAACATTCCAAAGTAAATTACCATAAATCGTTAGTTTCTAAGCTGTTGATTTTACCAAAACGTGGACATGCAAATGTTTTTATCCTCCCACCACTCACTAGACCGGAATTATCCTCTTTGTGAAAATCTTTTAAAAGCTGACCAAAATAATTAGAATTGTTATCTACCTAGTTATTCACTAGTTTGTCCTGTTACTGAAAACTAAGCGGTCTTCGTTGTTTCATTACATAATTACACTAAAGATAACAGGTCAGTATCGAACTTTGAAACAAGAAAAAAAAACACACAAATTGGGGAACAAATATATTTAGAGGAGTCATGCTCCCTACTCAGTGTGGAGGTAATTAAACCCAAATACTGTATGTATGCTTTTCTGAATATATTTATCCTCCAATTTATGTTTGTTTTCACATAATGACGATGAATGTTTACGCAGGATTAACCTTGGATTTGTGTCTGGGTCAGAAAGAGAATAATGGAGAAGTAATAAGCCAAAAGGTGATAAATAATTGATATCAATGATTCCTGCAAATTGTTGTACAAATGCCTTAAACAATTCAAGTTCCGAACTGGCACACACAAATTACTTCAAGGTAATTCCGTAATGAGCAAACCTTTGTCAAAATGTGATGCTAAAGAATTTTTTAGTTACCTTTTTACACTGCTTTTATGAGAGTAGTATATGAAACCCTCTTGTTTCTCATAACGTTATCAAAAGAGTGATCTGTTAATATCTTATACCACGATGTGCCCCTGAGAAACAAGGTGTCGCTTTTAGAGTCAGAGCCAAATATATACGTAACTCCTTTAACAACAATAACTTCAAAAACCAAAGCTACTCTCCATACGGGAAGACAAAATCTCATGGTGTTCATCTTCGTCAGGGTTTTCAAATGATAGATTTCTCACGGGATAATTTCACAAAGACATAATTAAACTGGTCTTTTGCTGCGAGAAAGGCATGTAAATATATTCCTGCTGGGGATGTTTGATTTATGTGACCCTTAGACCTAGGTGATATTATTGTATTGTTTTTTCTATATGTTTTTCACACGAAGGATTCATCCTTATTTCATGAGTTCAAATAAAAATGTGGTCGCGACTGGTGTTTCCGTCTTACTCTGCAGTAAAATTAGATAACAATATATTTTTCATAATGCTTAACAGAGTTAATGGCTATCCTTATGAGTTATATCAAAGAAGAGAACTTTACTTTATGAATATGCAGAAATGAATACTTTCTGGGTATTGATAAAAAAAAATAAATGACTCAACTGACCAGTCATTTTGTTTTGATCACCATATGCCGGATGCCAAGACGTAATGATTAATCAAGAATAATTTCTTTCTGCGATCATTACGAATCCATTGTTATGCATAGATTCAACAACAATTAATCTTGAGTCATCATATTCCGCGCTTGCATTCCAACGAGGAATATGCATAACATATTACGCGACAGCGTTCCAACTGAATCGTAATACATCTCTTTGATAAATGATTTTGTGACTGATGTTTCAGAAGGTTGTGCTGCGCTATTTTACAGTCCCTGCTATAACCCTTTACGTACAATTTTATTTTGCTGTTCTGTGTGACGGACATTTGTTGATTTGAATGAACGCAGAAAGTTCCCACATCGTTATATGGCTTTGAATAGTTTCATAAGCAGTGCGATTATTTGACATTCTGTTCTGCGATAACTGATGTTATGTATAGCTAATGCAATTTACTTAAATTTCGTAAAACTGAAGAACGGTTTAACAGAATTTTTTTCCAATGATTTTCGTTTTTTTCCCACATTCAAATAACCATCGAAAATTCGGTTCATGAATGATTAAAGGCTGCCACATTTGAGACTGAAGCTCCCGATCATAAACAACTGAAAAGAGAACAAAAACCACAAACTTCAGGAACTGCTAAGCGGAATTTCCCACCCGACCAAATCGGCACAATACGGCAGCAGCCTTTATAAAGTCCACCACAAGGCGCAACACAGAAGCGAACGCAAATAATTCCGGCAGTAATTTCAAGAGGTCATTAATTAAGGCGCCACGTTGTTTGGAATTATTCATTTGGGAGTTGTTAAGGACTTTGCAACACACAATTCGAACATTTCTCTTCGGCCGGAACTTACAGGAGTCGAAAATGAAACTCCTAAACGGCGTCCTACGCGAAAACACTCGAATTAATAGGCGCCAGAAGGCAGCCGTTTCAATCTTGAGCAATACAGAGCAAGTTTAGGAACCCGGTCATATCTTATGCCAGGTACATTGGCATGAGGGTTACAGGGCAATCATTTTCCCAGGGTATGTTTTCCTTTAGATTTTCCCTAATAAATCACACCTACTTTATTTCCAGGTTTATCTAAAAGTGGCCGAAAGGTTTGCGTAACGCTGTTTTGCAGAAGATATTTTTGTTTTTACCTAATAACGAGTTTCCTGTAATACTCAGGATCGTTAAATAATTTTCATCCCATTATTTTAGTTGCCACGCTTACCAAAGTGGCCTCTCAAACTTAGCTACGATTTTATAGTGATTTTCAAAAGTCCTGTATTCCAGCATTGTCCTTTGATATTTTAAAACAAATTTAGTTATATTGTCAGACTCAGCAAAACTGGTCCCGTGGCTGTTACAGTATCCCAGTGGGATTTACAGTAGTTACTTCCGGAACTTAATTACGATTTCAGCAATTTTCAGAGTCGATTACCGGAAGTGTTTTTTTTATTATCACACACCCAGGGCTTTGCCAAAATTCCCGGATAATTGTACTAGTCATTGCGTATTTGATAATAAAAAAAAATTAATGTTGTTAATATGACGTGCATCAGAAATACAGTATATTTAGGAATATTTTTTATAGTTAATCGTGGTTGATTATGAATGAGCTCTGAAGTTGAAACAATTCCAACGAAGATTTCCAATTTCATTTTGAAAACTTAATTATGAAGTTCCGTAATTTCCATTGTGTCACGCCTCCAAATGGTTTGTTTGAAAGAGGTCGTTTGTAAATCACATCTTCGGCGTTTTCCCACACAGCGCAGTTGGCTTCAAGTTGTGTCAATATCCCCAGTGGATTTTCACTTTGAGTTTGAGAACCTGATTACGATTTTCCCCGGATCGCGTCATGTATTTAACGGCTGCCGTTTGTTTGCGCTCAGAGCCATTAGTGTCACTAAATAGGCTGGTGATAGTGCATGGCCGAATTTAGGCTGTTGCATTTCAAAGTGAAATTTCGGGTTGGAAATGAAATCAGAACGTTCACTGCCAACGAAATAAAGGGAAAGATTCGTCAGCGTATCATCTGCAACACTTTGAAGTACAGTAGCGTTATATGCTGAGCGGGATTTGAGCGTTGGATGTATGATATTCATTGCGTTTCTATACGTATTCGTAATGTCAATACAATGTTTTGTTTTTAAAAGTGAGATCCAGAAAAGGAAGAAGTAATAATTCTTACAGTTTTGATCATAAATCTCTGCATATTTCACCCTCTCATACATACACACGGATACACAGTTTGCGAGTAAATACAAAATCACCCCCCACCTCACCCACCCAACCTCCCTCATGCAAAATTAACTATCACAAGTTGTATTTTCCATACGACTTTACAGTTGCTTTCCAATTCATTACTTCACTATATTCCGCTATGTAAAATGGTCATTCATAAAAATGGTACCAATGAAACATTCACAAGACTTCACAATACTATCCGGCTGGTATGTTCTTATATTGATTAAACCCTCGAGTGCTCCTTTCTGTTCTTGCATTCAGAGGTATATAGTGAATTCATTCTCTCTCTCTCTCTCTCTCTCTCTCTCTCTCTCTCTCTCGGAAGGCTATATACTAAGAGAGAGAGAGAGAGAGAGAGAGAGAGAGAGAGAGAGTAGAGAGAAAGCACAAGGTCATTCTAACGCCGTTAGATTCGCGCTGATACTTCTGATACTAACTGAAAGGAAAAATCCTCCTGGGTGATTTTGGAACCTTTTTATTGCCCGAATGCGACAAACAAAACTTATTAAGGAGATGTAGCTCACATTTCACCCGTGACTGATTGCCAGTTTACTTTCGCTCGTTCTGCAAAGAGATGAAAAGAAATATTAGAAAAAATCAAATACTTTTGTCATCCAGTCGGCCACACATATAAGTAAACACATTCCAGCCACAAGGGCTGGATGTGATCTGGTAACACTGGAACTGTGCCTCCAGACGCACGATAAAAACCCGCCCCTCCACCGTGGCCACCGCCCTCCACACGTCTTCCCCGAAGAATTTTCCTCCAACCTTCACTCTCAACCTTTCAAGCACACGTTTATAACTTCTGCTCCTCTCTCTAATTTCTTCTTTAAGGAAAATAATATACAATAAAATCTATTCTGTAGGTTTATTTTCTCATCATGTGGAGACGAGACAACCCGTCTGTTCAACTTTTGTCGAATAATAATATTATACTTGCTGTTACCGACAGATGAATTAACCCTTGGTTTTCGTGGCGCTCTCTGTAATAATGGGATTTAGCTATCTACCAATAAAACCCTTGTCTATCAAATAACAGCATACCATAACTACTCTTTAATTCTAATTGTAATATCAACAGCCGCATTCCAATTCTTATTATTACAAAGACAACTAGCATCAGATCGTGTAGGACCTTACGTAACTCAAATTAAGCATGAAGAAATAAAGAAGGTATAAGTTGAGGAGAGAAAGACCTCCAAAAATAAAACTAGAAGACACTGGAAGGAGGAGAAACATAGAGACAGTATAAGAGAGAGGACAACAGTAAAGAAGGAGGCCAGACGGAAAGGAGACAGTGTAATAGAGCTAAGAGTGTGGCTGGTGTCACAAGGGGCAACTATACCCTCTTAAGTCTAATGGGGGCATAGGTCTTGACTCTCGTATTATGGGAGTCGATTCTTCCTTATGGTTGGACGTTTGTTGGTCACAACGACATTCACAGGATCAAATTCTCGATTTTTTGTGCATGATTTTTAACTGCTCGTCATACGTCTACATTTAATGATGGCAAGTAGTGCATTTGTTGTTTGTTTGTGTTCGTCCGCAGGTGTGAATTCCCACTTTAAGAATGTATCAAGTAATAATGAGATTATATCCTTATATATATATATATATAATATATATATATATATATATATATATATATTATATATATATAATATATATATATATATATATATATATATATATATTATTTATATATATCATTTGACGTCCAAACCTGATGTTACTAACATTGTAACGTGTACGTAATTAAGGGACAAATATTACAGCACCCTGGTAATTAATGATACACAATAGATTGAAAAATAACCATTTATTATAAAATATGTATCGGTATTTAGTCCATCCACCATCGTTGGCGATGACATCTTGCAGTCTATTGGGGACGGAGGCTACATGATTGTAGACGATGTGTTGATTTTTTCTGAATATCTCCCATTCGGACATGGTGTGTTGGAGGAGCTCCCTTGATGATCGCTCTTGGCCTGGGATCCAGTTAACGATGGTCCCCCAGCAATTTTCCAAGGGATTCATATCACACCCTTACTTGGCCAGTCCAGCAGGTCAATGTCTCGTTGTTCTCAAACCAACGCTTAACTATCCTGGCTGTTGTGAATGGGACAGTTGTCCTGCAAAACAAACGTCACATATATAGTATATATTAATTATTTTTTTATAAGAGGCGTCAAATTGTGAAGGGTGAGCTGGAGGACATAATCTTTAATTTAGGTTCTGCCTGTTTCTCCTGTTTAGATCTCTCCTTTCTCCTGGTTTGAAAAGCTGAGAGATATTCCACCTTCGACTCCTCCCAAAAGGGTTCGAAGCCATAAGCCACGTGAAGTTGAAGTTTATTCGTGGAGAGGATGAAGGTGGAATTTCGCTTAGCTTTTCAATCCAGGAGGAAGGAGAGATTTGAACTGGGAGGACGGAACCTTACGTTAAAGATTATCTCCAGCTCACCCTTCCGACAAATGACACTCATATGATACTTGCATATCATATCTATTCTTATATATATATATATTATATATATATGATATATATATATATATATATTATATATATAGATATATATATCTAAAAAAAAAAAAAAAAAAAAATTCACCATAACATGACTGGAATATCTTGAAGTAATAAAAGTCCACTCTTATGAGAAATGTGTATTAAAAAATACATAAAAAGACTGGGAGCTTTCGTGTACTTCATTAGTAGACCTCATCAGCCGTACTGATTTTCCCTTTTCAAAAAATATGCAAAAGTTTACGAAGGACAGGGCGTCTCCAGAAGAGGTAGTTCAACCACGACGATCGGCTCGTCTTTTGGCCAGACATTGAAACGAGGGAATAACATGATTGAGATAGTTTGTTTTGGTTGTTATCTCCCTTGGAGACGGTTCCAGAGTCTGCCTGTCCTTCGTAACTTTTTTTTTATATGTTTTTTGAAAAGGAAAAATCAGTACGGCTGATGAGGTCTACTGATCAAGTAGACGAAAGCTCCCGTCTTTTATGTTATTTTTAATACACATTTTATATAGTGTTGACTTTTATTACTTCATATAAATAATAATAATAATAATAATAATAATAATAATAATAATAATAATAACTAATAATAATAATGAATGATGAATAATAAGCATTACTATTGCCTACTAAATTAATACCAAATGAAATGGCAGATATTCAGTAGTAACAACACTCAGTGCTGAGCCGTTGCGAGTCAAAAAGGAAACAAAAGCCGTGAGTAGTTTCTTAAAACAAGGAAAAATCATCCTTGAAGTTTGATGCCAGAAGATGGCGAATACCTCAAGAACCAACAATATCAACTGATTCGTTCTCACGGAGCTCAAATGTTCCTCTTCTGACTCGCAAAACAACTCATATATTTTTACATTTTGTAACAAGTTCTGTATAAATAGAGCAAGTTAATAAGACAAGTTAATGAAACCAGCACTACAACAGAGTTTTCCCTATTACTACAATTTGCGAGAAGAAAATACATACTTGCATGAACACGAATGCGCTCTGGTAGGGAAATGCCATGTTTTATTTCAAGGTATTGGTCGCGTTGAATCTTCTTGTATTTCTGCCAGCTCACCCATGGGTGTATAAGTTAACCCATCCCCACACGTTAACAGGTAACGGGGCGGCCGTTCTGCCTGTTCGTAGATATGCTCACTGGAGTATCTTGTATTATTGCGTCGACAACATTGCAAACTGTCAGTGCAAGGTCGACGCAAATGTTTCTCATCAGAAAAAAAACAACTCTTGCCCAGAAACCTAAGTCTTCGTTGACATACTGCCGGGCAAAATGAAGGCGCCAACGATGGTGGATGGACTAAATACTGATACTGTAACAGAAGGGAGGGCCTTTTTTGGTAGCGGGATGAATATGTTCAGAAAGTCTTAATAAAACTAAGATATTGTTGTTGTTAGAAGTGTAATGTAGTTTCATAGAGGACTAAGCAATAGTTTGTTTTTTTGGTCGTATCTTATTATATAACATATTTTATTTTATAAGGTAAATGGTTATTTTTCAATCTATTGTGTATCCTTAATTATAGGGTGCTGTAATATTTGTCCCTTAATTACGTATACGTTAAAATGTTACTAATATTCAGATTTCGACGTTCAAATGATATATATGTATATATTTAGATATATATATATATATATATACTATATACTATATATATATATATATCATATATATATATATATATATATATATATATATATATAAGGATATAATCTTACTATTACTTGATACATTCTTTACGTTGTTGTTGATTGAAGTGTAATGTGGTTTTCATAGAGACTAAGCAATAGTTTGTTTTGGTCGTATCTTATTATACTAAAATATCTTATAATAAATGGTTATTTTCAATCTATTGTGTATCTTAATTATAGGGTGCTGTAATATTTGTCCCTTAATTAAGTATACTTTAAAATGTTACTAATATCAGGTTTGGACGTCAAATGATATATATATATATACTATATATATATATATATATATATATATATATATATATTATATATAATATATATATATATATATATATATATATATATATATATATATACACATATATATATATATATATATATATATATATATATATATATATATATAGGATATAATTCTTATTATACTTGATACATTCTTAACGTGGGAATTCACAAATGCAGGGACGAACGCAAACAAACAAAAACCGCACATGCTGCCATCGATAAATGTAGACGTATGCCGAGCAGTTAAAATCATGCACAAAAATATCGAGAATTTGAACCCAATGTCGGATGTGATCCAATGATAGTCGGTTGTGACCAAACAAACGTCCAACCATAAGGAAGAATCGACTCCCATAATAACCCCTATGACAAGTTAAGACCTATGCCCCCATTATACTTAAGAGGGTATAGTGACCCCTTGTGACACCAGCCACACTCTTAGCTCTATTACACTGTCTCCTTTCCGTCTGCCTCCTTCTTACTGTTGTCCCTCTCTCTTATAACTGTCTCTATGTTTTTCTCCTCCTTCAGATGTGTCTTCTAGTTCTATGGAGGTCTTTCTCTCCTCAACTTATACCTCTTTATTTCTTCATGCTTAATTTGAGTACGTAAGGTCCTACACGATCTGATGCTAGTTGTCTTTGTAATAATAATAAGAATTGGAATGCTGGCTGTTGATATTACAAGTTAGAATTAAAGAGTAGTAGGTATGCTGTTAATTGATAGACAAGGGTTTTATTGGTAGATAGCAAATCCCATTATTACAAGAGGAGCGCCACGAAACAACCAAGTTAATTCATCTGTCGGTAACAGCAAGTAAAATAATATTATTACGACAAAAGTTGAACAGACGGGTTGTCTCGTCTCCACATGATGAGAAAATAAAACCTACAGAATAGATTAGTTATATTATTTTCCTTAAAGAAGAAATTAGAGAGAGGGAGCAGAAGTTATAAACGTGTGCTTGAAAGGGTGAGAGTGAAGGTTGGAGGGAAAAATCTTCGGGGAAGACGTGTGGAGGGCGGTGGCCACGGTGGAGGGGCGGGTTTTTATCGTGCGTCTGGAGGCACAGTTCCAGTGTTACCAGATCACATCCAGCCCTTGTGGCTGGAATGTGTTTACTTATATGTGTGGCCGACTGTACAAAAGTTCGCATGGATTAGTAGTAAAAGTAGTAATATTGTCAGAAATAAGTGTTTTCAGTATAACAGAAGAAGTAAACTATTCCAGTGAGTGATATTTGCAGTAGTAAAACAAAAGCAGCGGCATTCATAAGAGTTGGAAAAGTCCTCTGTCATCATCTGCTTGCAGCAGGAGCAGCTTCAGGGATAGAGCAGGTTGTGAAAAGAAAACTTCCCTAATAAAGAGGAGGAGACGTATTTTGAAAATAGAAAAATATTTCAAACACGCTTCTATTTAGAATGCACTGAAAAGTGAAAAATGATTTTTTTTACACACCAGGATTTTCTTGCAATTGATCATGTCTACAAAAATGAAAGCGTGGGTGCCAGTCGTGGAAGAAAAGAAATGTACAGTTTTTTTTATATCTTGTAGCATTTCCTTCTTATTATATTTGTACACATGATTAATTGTAAGAAAATCCTGGTTTGATTGAAAAAATATTGTTCAGTGATTAGTGTATATTGATAAAAGCGCTTGCTTTTAAAAAATATATATTTTTATTCTATACTTTTTATTTTTCACAGAAATTGTATATAACTGATTTATGATTGTAGATAATGTAATTAATATCCTGCCAAGTCCAAGAAGTTGTGAAAAACTCGAAGAGCTTCATAGAAATCCTGGGATCCAGGGAGAGGTCACAGTAGGATCACTAGAGGCCACTGCTGATCTACTGAACACGTAAGGTTGTCTTGTTACCGGGATTGAGTAACCATGCAACATTTCTAGTCCATCGGCCCAAGGGAACAGGTTGAAAATGGAGTTACAAGATTTGACTAAGACTAATGAAAAAAAAATACATAGAAAAAAGCAAGCTAAATAAAATCGTATAATAAGAATCAGTTACAAATATCTTCTGATCAAAGGATTCGAAAGAAGTAGGAAAAAAAGGAAATTAAATTTCACCATGTGATTTCTGTGCTCACCGGAGTCTGGATCGTATCCTTTTGCAAAATACGGTTATCCTGAGATTGAAGTCGAATAAATCCTCTCTTTGGAAAAAATAATTGGCGAATTCGAAAGGTTAGGATATTTTTACATAAATGTAAACGAGAGAGAACCTCATATTCATGGAGAAAAATAGTCTTGCAGAAGAGGAATGAGCGGAGAATCCAAAAGCAAAACCTTTGCTTTCAGTGAAACAGGAACAAGAGAGAAAACCAGAGAGTACAGGAGAGGGTCCATGATGGAAGCCATGAAAATCTCTGAACAATTTCAGGCTCGGGAGGCCATTGGAATAGTTCGGAAGTTTTCAATCCCTTTGGAAGAAAATATGATCTGCGCTTAATGATAAGATGGTTTAAGATTTTCTTCTCTGTGGAAGTAATTTAGCGATATTATTTTCTATGCTGAAAAAATGAGAAAATTTTTTGTCTTTTAAATCCTGGTATATTGTTAGAAATAGGCATAGAATAGGCTATACCAAGATTTAGTACACACGAAAATGGTCCTGTTTTAACGTCAACCTCAAGAAACTTAATTGTCTTATCTTGTTTTTCTAGTCTTAAAATCTTGACAGTTTATCTACTCAGTTTAAAAACTCGTCCTGTGAGAATAATAATCTAATACTTTTCCAAGGAATGACAGTATTTTACACCAATTAACTGAAAAGTATATGCAGGGTATGTGATTGTCTGTTTCCATAATTGTCAGCGAGTGTTGGAGACTACGAAAAATCTTTCTGCTCAAAAAGTGATCAGTTGGAATTGTGGATACCGGGAAATATATTTTTTTTTAACCAAGAGAGGCACTGATTCGTAATTATGTCCATTGAAGTAGTGTATTTGTTAAATAACGTATGACCCGTTTTTGTTAAGTACCACATGGCACGTTTTTGTTAAATAACATATGACACGTTTTTTTAAACAACGTATGACACATGTATTTGTTGAACAACGTATGGCACACATGTATTTGTTAAATAACGTTAGCCAGTATTGTTATTTTTACGACTAGATGTGAACTATTTAATTTCTTTATTTTAACTAGAAGGCAAATATGGGATCCTTTTCTCTTTGTTTTGCCCTTTCACACAAGGAAGCTATGATACAAAAACTAAATACTTTTCTACATTATACAATGAAATTTGATGGAATTCAATTACCTGTAGGTTTTTTATGTCTGCCTTATAAATCACGCAGTGTGGGGAGTGTAATGTTCCATTTCCTGGTAGGTAAAACTTCAGCACGATTCAGTATTTCCATGGCCTTTCGAGTTGCAGCTTTGTGAAATGTGTTCCTTAGTCGTGCTAATATATACAGGCTTTCATGTCGAATTAAGGGTATATGGGCAAACCAGATGTTCATAACGGATCATTTTAATAAATAAATACTCCAACCAACTGGCAATGACTTAAGCTTTATTGGTACAGACATGAATATTTTTTTTATTTTCTTGTCACATCGTTTTCAATGCTTTTAAATGTGGCTGTGTAAAAGTGTTCACTTTGTGGCCACTACTGCAAACATACCCAGTTTAAATGTAACGCTGGTATTGATTCAGAGCAGATGAGCCTTATATACTATTTACGTTTATGACTGATATTTTGTTGGCTGCTTAAAGCAGTAAATGGAAAACAAACAAGAATTGTTATAAAGTATACGTATCTTCTTTCTAAGCGTTAAAACCCTTGAGATTTCGCTCATCATTGCTAGCAGTATTTGTAGCAAAGTAGATGATAACTAAAGAGAAAAGGGTTTTTTCTTTCTGCAAGTGTCAAGCGTTTCTAGTGAATCTGACTTTCTAACAAGTCTGCAGTGACCAAGATTCCTATATTACTTGCTCGCGTATCAGACGGGAAATAACGACATTTTCTAGGTATCTGTGTTATGGTATTGTTCGCTTGTCATTCTTTTCAGATATGAACTGTTATCACCCTACTCTTGTTATGGTTGTGTGACAACCAAGTTATCCTCTGGAACGCTTGCAAATAAGCTACAAATCTCACTATTTTTTTTAATGGCACGAATGTACTCTTAATTGTAATGTAACTAATAGTTCTGTATTAACCAGGAAGTACCCGAGCTAAAAGTATACCTAACATTCTTGTATGAAGTATAAAAACTAAAATTTTTGAATAAATGAAGACTCGGTTCTCTCGGTTACTCTAATGGCCATTCTATATCGAATAGCATTGCATTATTATTATTATTATTATTATTATTATTATTATTATTATTGTATGCTGGAAACAGACCTTCTTTCAAATAAGTTTTATGAAAAATAATGGCAGAATTCACAGAATTGATTTTGTACAATATTCTTTCAATTCTCCTTATGATTTGCCTTTCAGGCACGCTGGTATTATAAAGCAGCTGTCCAATGTTCATCGTGCTGTAGGTCGTCAACGGAAATTTCGGGCGGGCTGGTGTTATCAAAAGCAAACTGGTTATCAGGGACAGGCTGGGGTCGTCAACAGGTATAGAGGTGCGCTTCGTAGGTCGGGAACAGGCCGTAGTCGTCAGGGGTCTATCCGGTATTTCTTGTTATTTCTTCTTTTCTGGTTTTTAAAAGGCGTCTACATGTTTCGGCCACCTCGTTTGGCCATCTTCGGGACGGGATCGCTGAGTGCAATGGTCTGTGTCAGATGTATTCACGCTATTTATTGCATGAATACATCTGATGTCGTCGGTAACTTCGAGGTTATCGACCAAGCACCCGATCTACGTCGTTTGCGAATCTTAGAGGCGCTGCACATCGGGAGGGAGAAGCCCAGTTTGAACATCACACAGGAGACCTTCCTCCTCCCCACCGCCGTCAGGAGAGCAGCAGACACCGCCCCACAACGACCATCGCACCAGAGGGATCCTGAGGATGATAGAAGCGTTAGCTCTCATCCTGAGGACGTCCCTTAGAACCCTGAGGGTGATCGCAGCTCAAGCTCTCGCCCTGAGGACGACCTGGTAGCACGCCCTTCGAGGGGACCTCCACCATCACCAATAAGGATGAGGCTCCGCCCACGAAGAGGACAGCCAACCAGCAACGGGCTCCCTGATGACATCGCTCGCGACGTCACAGGTATTGCCCAATGAAAAGTGAGGTACCCGTTTCTTCAAGCCAACCGAATGCAATAAATAGCGTGAATACATCTGACACAGACCATTGCACTCAAAGCGATCCCGTCCCGAAGATGGCCAACGAGGTGGCCGAAACATGTAGACGCCTTTTAAAAACCAGAAAAGAAGAAAGAAATAACAAGAAATACCGGA
Organism: Macrobrachium nipponense; assembly: GCF_015104395.2. Taxonomy (NCBI): domain Eukaryota; kingdom Metazoa; phylum Arthropoda; class Malacostraca; order Decapoda; family Palaemonidae; genus Macrobrachium; species Macrobrachium nipponense. The sequence goes on along the minus strand of NC_087202.1, from coordinate 41,135,291 downwards.
TAGACCCCTGACGACTACGGCCTGTTCCCGACCTACGAAGCGCACCTGTATACCTGTTGACGACCCCAGCCTGTCCTGATACCATTTGCTTTTGATAACAACAGCCCGCCCGAAATTTCCGTTGACGACCTACAGCACGATGAACATTGGACAGCTGCTTTATAATACCAGCGTGCCTGAAAGGCAAATCATTAGGAGAATTGAAAGAATATTGTACAAAATCAATTCTGTGAATTCTGCCATTATTTTTAATAAAACTTATTATTATTATTATTATTTTATTATTATTATTATTATTATTATTATTATTCCTAGTCAGAGAGTTGCATTCCCATGAACACCATTATGTCTATTTCTCGTTTTTTCCTAAGATTTGTAGGGATTTTCGTTGTTCATACAATTCCTCTACTTTAGATTTTTATAACTCTAACAACAAAAACCATGTAAAGGTGGAAACATTGCCAGTATTGTAATCACTCGGATTAAGACAACGGGGGAAATACAAGTGATATAGAAAGTTAAGCTACCAAAAGAAAAAAAAATGTGAAAAGTTTAAGTTTGACTAGTAGACGAATTAACTGTACAGTACGTTGTAGCAAGTCAATGAAAATTTTTTTATGTAAAAATAACAGCTACTTTATTGCATATATAACATAACTGACTATAGTATATAACATAGCTAATTATAGCATATAAACATACAAGTGGTGTAATTTCGAAATAAGATTGAGTATACAGGTTCATTAAAAATTTCCCCCATGTACTCACCAAGTGGTTCAACACGTATGAAACCACTTTTTAGAAAACCATAACATTATAAAACAGCAGAGTAGCTTCACCAGCATAAACTAAAATAGTGATAATAATAATAATAACATGACTGGTTGCAGGTTCACAATAATATCGCATGTGAAGTATAAAGTCTTTAATAGATAATAAAAGCTTTCGAACCTTATACTAGGTTCATCTTCAGTCACTTGACTGAAGATGAACCTAGTATAAGGTTCGAAAGCTTTTATTATCTATTAAAGACTTTGTACTTCACATGCGATATTATTGTGGACCTGCAACCATTGTCATCATTTTCGACACTGAAAATTGTGCCCCCATTAATATGATTGCTGCTTCAGCACTATTAATCTTGTAGAGAGTCTTCTCTATTTTTCTGATGACGGCTTTCTCGTTGTTCCTTTGACTGGCGAGCAACGCACCAAAGGACATGGTAAAATTCGGTTGAGTCATTTGGTTTATTATTGCTTATGCAATTCTCTCTCTCTCTCTCTCTCTCTCTCTCTCTCTCTCTTTCTCTCTCTCTCGTTGCGATACAAGGAGAAGGACTCGCCACTCGATTTCAGTCCATCAGCAGTCAACGCTTGATAATGTCCTGTGGGTCAGGAAGAAACGTCGCGTTGGAGAGAGAGAGAGAGAGTTAGAGAGAATTGTGCAAGCAATAATAAACCAAATGACTCAACCGAATTTTACCATGCCCTTTGGTGCATTGCTCGCCAGTCTAAGCAACAACGAGAAAGATTGAAAAAGAAACCCACAAAATCACTTTGTAACTTGTTTACTTCTGAGGATTTACATTCAATTTTACTCCACACTCGAGATATTTGGGATGTCAGGCTGTGACTAATTTTGTTGCTTTTGTATATAAGCCTACTGTTTTTTAAATCCATCCTATGGTCATTTTCCCAATAATGCCTAGCTATAGCACTCCCATGAAAGTTAAGCTGTACTGCCCTTCTATGTTCTTGGATTCTAGTCCTTATTCCCCTACCTGATTCCCCCACATATCTGTCTCCACAATTGTTGCAATTGATTATGTATACCCCCGCTACATCATCTGTATGTAAAAATAAATTAGAAGGAGAAGACGGTAATACAGATGATGTAGCAGGGGTATACATAATCAATTGCAACAATTGTGGAGACAGATATGTGGGGGAATCAGGTAGGGGAATAAGGACTAGAATCCAAGAACATAGAAGGGCAGTACAGCTTAACTCTCATGGGAGTGCTATAGCTAGGCATTATTGGGAAAATGACCATAGGATGGATTTAAAAAACAGTAGGCTTATATACAAAAGCAACAAAATTAGTCACAGCCTGACATCCCAAATATCTCGAGTGTGGAGTAAAATTGAATGTAAATCCTCAGAAGTAAACAAGTTACAAAGTGATTTTGTGGGTTTCTTTTTCAATCTTCAGAAGAAAACTGAAAGAAGTTTTTGTTTGGTTTAACGAGAAAGATGTCATCAGAAAAATAGAGAAGACTCTCTACAAGATTAATAGTGCTGAAGCAGCAATCATTTCTAACAAAATGTGTCTACGAGAGGGTCTCTTCCCGAAATAATAATGATAATAATAATAATAATAATAATAATAATAATAATATGCTGGAAGTAAACCCTCTTTTAAACATGTTTTATTAAAAGTGATTGCTGCCTTAATTTTATAAAGGTTCTTCTCTATTTTTCTAATTATTGTTTTCTCATTGTTGCTTAAACTGGTGAGCAACGCACTGAAAGTTGACATATCTCAATTAGGTAATACTAAAAAACGATTGGATTTTTATTGGTAAAAAATTTCAGTGGGGGTACTCAAATTTTCGGGTATATCCTGTAGAGTTTATTGCAAGTAGAATTGAAGTTAAATTCTATTCTTTTCTATTCTTTTTGTGGGGCCGTGACGTTTCGTCTGAATAAACCTCAGACATCGTCTTGGGCGGAGGCGGGTGAAGGACTGAAGTGAGAGGGTTGTTGTTGTTGGAGATTAAGCCAGCCTTGTGCTGGCACGGGCTCTTGCTCCTAGAGCAGCCCGTAACTGGAATATCTGTAAAGATACAAAAAACAGTGCTTTGGCGGTTAGTTTTGGAAAGGAAATAGGGTGACAGGCAGGATTGCAACCCCTTTGAACCTTACGGTACCCATCAGTAGGAGAGAAAGTTTTTATAGCAGTGAGACTCAGCCTAGCTGAAGAGTTGCTGGAGTAGGAAGAATGGAAGCGAGTTTTAGTTTGAGGGAAAGAAGGCGTTACCTATAAACATTTTAGGCGCAAATAGAATAACATGTGTGTAGCATCTGAAAATATTGCAATATATATCAAACAACATTAAGCCGTATTTATAGTATATATACATTGTTCATGCATACTCACACTTACATATGCTCCCAGATGTTTAAGACTCCCATTGCAACGAGAAGTAGAGGGTTTGTTTGCTTTGTGTGGTTTTCATTGTTTTTGTTTTACAAGACACTAGGAGATTCCCATGTGTCTATGGAGAAATGCCGTGTGATTCATCCTTTTACCTGGGAGGTGGGTGAGACATTAGGAGATTCCCATATGTCCCTATGTTATTTAAGATGTGTCTGGTGATCTGTGCCGGTGTCAGCTCTATTTCAGTTAGGTTTGATCTGTAAGGCTGTGTCTCTGGGCAGTCTAGTAGGTAGTGTTCGAGGGCTGGATTGCCTCTCGGTCACAGTACTGACATAACCTGCCCTCATTTCCTATCATTTGCCAGGTGCAGAGGTATCCTAGCCTTAATCTGTGTGTGATGACTGAGAGTTTTCTAGTGGTTGTTTGTGATGTCATGCGGTGTTGTTAGATTTGTGACATCCACATACCACTTGACGTCCTTGACTTCTTGTAGTAGTGACGTCGTACTTCACTCTCTTCTTGGAGCTTTGGGCGCCATAGCTTTTTGCCATTTCCTTTAGGTGTGTTATGGATGGTTGCACTTTTATGCTTACTGTACTGCAGCTGAGGGCACTTTTGGCAAGGAAAGTCAGCTTCATCATTTCCCTGGATTCCACATGGCTGGGTATCCAGTTTAGTGACTCTCCTGCCAGCAGCTTGATGTGAATTGGCCAATGATTTTATGGCTGTTATCAGTGTCACATTTTCTTTTGGATTTGTCGCTTTGATAGCGAGTATTGCTCCTTTGGAGTCAATATGCACTGTTGTGTGTCCTTCTTTTAAATTGGAATTTTCTAAGGCTTTTAAGATTGCCATTAGTTCCGCTTGTAGTATGGAGGCATTGTTGGATAGCCTCCAGCTTCCTTTGAAGTCTTGGGCAGCCACTGCTGCTGCAGTTGCTGGAGCTTCTGTGTCAACTGAGCCATCAGTGTAATATATGTTTTCAGCTGCTGTGTTCCCGATTGCTTCTTCTGCTGCAGTTTTTCATTTGTGCTGCTGTGCACAGTGCTTTGTTTGCCGGTAGTATTGTGAAGTTATACCGGATTGGGTCTTTCGACCCCAGGGAGGTGGTTTTGGGTATCCTCAGGTGGGACATCCTTTGTTATGTGTTTTCACTGTGTCCTGCATACCCAGTTCTCTCAGTGTTTCTGGAGTATACTGCCCGCATAGGTTTTTGGCGGGTCTAGTTCTTCGTGCAAGTTTATACACGCTTGCATTTTGTTTTTGTGTGGTCCATTTCTGTCGTTTCTGATGGTTTTGCACAGAATGGCAATATTTCTTTGGCCTATCCTGTGCTTGAGAGACTGCAGTTGTGTCTCTGCCTCAAGAGACAAATTCTTGTCCACATTGGGGCTCCAAGTATAAGTCTCATTGCGTTGTTTTGGATGACTTCCAGCCTCTGCTGTTGATCCTTTCTGAGATTTGTCAGGACTGGTGCTGCGTATTCTACTTGTGCTCTGATGTTTGTATGTAGAACCTCCTGAGCAGATGGTATGTCGCACCTTCTTGCAATGATGTGATTTTCTTTAGGGCATTAAGCCCCATTTTTGTTTTGTTTTGGCTTGGAGGAGCTGTATTTGCTTCTCAGGAGATAGTGAATCTGCAATGCAGACTCCCAGATATGTGTAGCTATCCACCAGTCTATGACATCTCCTTTCAGTAGAAGGTTGGGTGGATTTTCGATCATGTTTTATTGCCATGGCTTTTGTCTTATTTCTGTTGATTTTGAGTCCCAGTTGTGTGCACTTGTCCTCAAGTTTTTGCAAGGCTTCTTGCATCTTTTGGAGCTGTCTTTGAGGGCCGAGCTGACGATGCAAACATCGTCAGCATATATAAAGACCTCTACTCCTTGTGGTAGCTCGAGACAGGCTACATTTTCCATAAGGACATTGAATAAGAGGGGGCTTAGAATGCCCCCCGGTGGAGTGCCGTTTTCAAGAGAGTAGTATTCTGACATTCTGCCTTGGAACATACTCTGCTCTGTCACTCTGCTTGCATGTATCCTTTTGTCCATGTAAGCAGGTTGCCCTTGATCCTCTTTCTGACTAGGGAGGAGAGGATGGTTGCTGCATTGGCTAATTCATATGCCTTTTCTAGATCTAAGAAGACCACTATGGATTTTATGCCATTTATGGCACTTAGCACATCTGTGAGGCACTCATGGGTGCCTACTCCTTCCCTATAGGCATAGAGCCTATGGTGTTAGGGGGCCCTGCTTTCCATAGTAGTCTGTTCCAGAACCATTCTTTCTGCAACCTTTTCAGGCCTATATGCGCCTTCCTCTTTTGGCTTAGGTATTGGTTGTGTGTCTTACTGTTGCCATTTCTTTGGCCTGGTGTGCTCTGCATATGTCCTGTTTACCAGGAGTAGGTTATACCTGTTTGGCAGGGTCTCCCATGTGTCTCAGCATGCTGTAAGTGATTGCATCTGCTCCAGGGGCTGTGTCTCTTTTCCCCTTGCTGAGTGCACTGTTTAGTTCTTCCATAGTGAAGGGTGTGTCTGTGTCATCAGGTGTGTTGCAGGCAGTATTGATTTCCCTCCATCTTGCTGGGGAAATTTCATTTATTTTTTCCTGTGTTGTTTGGGGAAGGTTGTGGGATTTTGTCCTTTCTGCAAAGTTTCTGGCTATATTGTCAGCTTCTTCTTGTGGGTTGGGGTGGATGCTTTGCGCCGTTCTTCCTTTCCTGCAATTTTTGCAAGGAATCTCCAGATCTGGGTTACTGGAGTTTGTCTGCTGATGTTTGCACACCAATCATACCCATGCCTGTTGTTTAATTTCTTTTGTCTCTTCAGTTGCATGGGCTATTACCTCTCTGAGAAGTCTGTGCATCTATCAGATGGTTCCCGTCTGAAGAGTTTCCGCACTCTGTTGACTCTGCATTGAGTTCTTTGACTTTCACAGTAGTACCTTGCATCTTTGTGATCGATCTTGGATCGTTTGATCTTTGGCATGGACATGTTTGCTGCCTCTCTGAGTGTGCTGATGAACTCTTCATAGAAGAGTTCTATACGTTTGCAGGGTTTTCAAGGTAGTTCCTCGCCCATCTCGTCATTATGGCTTCAAATGTAGCCCAGTTTGCAAACTTGGGGTTCCATCTTTCTGGTGGCGGTGTATGGGGGGCAGCTTTTTGAGCCGTAGGCCAATGTCAATAGCTATGTGGTCGCTTGTGAGGGTCTCGTGCAGCTTCCATGTTGCTTGCTCCTTTAGGGCGGAGTTTGTGAAGGTAAGATCTAGTCTTCCTCCTTTAGGTGAGTTGGCTCTCCATGTTTAATAGGCACACCTCTGGGAATTCACATGATAACTGGTGTAGATGTCTTCAGTTGTGTTTGTTTGTTGTGTAGAGTTCAGGCTTGGGTGATGTGCATTGAAGTCTCCTCCAATTAGTGGTGTTTTCCTGTGTCGCTGCACTGAAAGAGTGCTTCCCCTTCGAATGTGTTGTCCCGAGCCCTGTATATGTTGTGTACCATCAGTGTTGTGTTTGCAAGTGTGAGTTTTTACGCTGAGTGATTCTACATCATCTCCGCCAAGGGATGTCGTCTACCTTCTTTGAGGGGATTGTGTTTTTAACTAGGTGATTAGTCCTCTTTTAGTGTCTGTGTATGGTGTTTTGTACACTTGTACCCTTTAAATGAAAATTTGGCATTTTCCCTTACAAGTGTTTCTTGTAACATTATGATGTCGTAGTTATTTGTTTGTGTGTGTGCTTGCAGGAATGCGTATTTATTGTTTGCACTTAGTATGTTCCCACGGAGGATTTTTATAGTGTCTGTGTCTCGCAGTCATTTGTGTTGTTGTTGTTTCCTAGTTCGTCATTTGCCACTGATGTGCCTTGACTACCAACTCTGAGGTTGGCCCTGCACTGGAGATGTACCTGGTACTATTACTTGGAATGAAACTGACACCGGGTGTATTTGTAGTGCCATTTGCACTGTTGTTGTTTATTAGTGTAGGCATGGTGATGCAAAGAGTCCTCTGGACGTTCTTATGCACTTTTCAACGAACTTCTTTGGCTATTTCCTCTGAGAAGTTGATCCTGTTAGTTCTGCAAACTTGAATAGCATTTGCACCAGTAGATTTGTGAGGTCTTGAGTCTGTGCGATAATATTTTGTCTTGTTTTAGTTCTGGGCGAACTTCAAACCGTGTTTCTTTGTGGGGTGGGAGGAGGGAGGGGATTTGGGTTGGGGTGAGGAGGAATTTGTCGGGTTTCGGGAATAGGAGGAGCGGTTAGGATGTAATGTGTTGGCTCGGCTTGGCCGATTCTGAGAAGACTGATTTTCCTTCTAGTGTTGTTATTTGTTTCGTTGGTGTGTGTTGGTCTGGGTGTGGTTTGGGGAGTGTTTTTGTGTTCCTTTTTCTGAGTTTGAGGCTGACTTTGAGTCCTGTTGGGTCTAGGCTCTCCAGCTGCAGCAGCATAGGACTGTGTCTTATGCTGGTGGTGTGTCTGTGTGTTTTTGGGGGGCTTGTTTGCGACCCCCTAACTGCAGCAGCAAAGGACCTTGATCCCTGCTGGCTGATGGGAGCTGCTGTTGTGTGTTGTGGTTCTGGTCTGTGTGTGTGTGTCCAGGGAGGCTCCGAGGTGTGATTCCTTTAAGAGTGTCTATTTTCTGTAGCATTATCGGCATTTTCTATTCCACGCATGGTGGTTTCCCTTGCATGCGGGGCATCTGGCATTTGTTTCTTGTCCATTTTTGAATTTGTCTGGGTGGCAGAGTTTGTGGGATGTCTCCCACTACATACACCACAAATGGCTTTGGCGGTGCAGGCACTGCTATGGTGTCCGTCCCCTACTCTGACAGTTAAAGCACCTCAGAGGTTCTGGTGTGAAGTCCATGGTGGGGAAGGATCCCACATGCCAAGGTTCAGTGACTTAGGCTGAGTTCCTTTCCCATTCACTAGACCTTTGCGGGTTGGCTGGGGGTTCGGGTTCCTTTTGTATGGCATCTCTCTGCTTTGATTACCTTTGGATTTTCCAGAATAACCTTGGTTTCAAATTGCAGAGGGTAATGGCATAATATAAACTGCAGGGTTTGTCGTCAGGATTGAGGAATTTAAAGCTGGCAGGATTATTTTTCATATACTCATTGTATTCAGGTCTGAGGGTATTGCAAACAGTTCTCCCCTGGTGGTGGGTCTTACCTTGAACAACTTACCCTTCTTTTCGAGGTCCTTTACGAATTCATATGCACTGGTTCCTGTTGGAGGAGTTATCAAGTATTTTCCATGTGAGGGTGAAGGTGCTGCTGGTGGTCCTTGTTTGTGTTTGTTCCTGGTGACAAGCTGGAATCCATCATCTGTGTCCATGGCAGGGGGGTTTTCCTTGTCCTCTTGAGTGGCTGTGGTGGATTCTTCTTCGGAGGTGGAGGAGTCTAGCCGAGGTCTAACTGCTTCAGGGGCATCTGAAAAAGAGGAGGGAAGAAGAAGACGTTGTCCGTTTCCGGTTCTCAGTGCTTCTGCAAGTGGTGGGTGTGGGCTGGGTTACTTGGTCCATGGCTGCATTCGTCTATCTGTGAGGGGAGAGAGAGAGAGAGAGAGAGAGAGGAGAGAGAGAGAGAGAGAGAGAGAGAGAGAGAGAGAATGTATGTGTGTGTTGTTATATTTTTTACTTTGCCTGAAGGGCCTAAAACCTGGTTTATGGGAGACACCAGCCTATCGTTCTGTGCTACTTGCAAATAAGGATTGCGAGAGTAGAAAGTTTTTGTCCCTTAGACCCTGCTTCAATCGGAGTTTTCAGACCCCAACGGCTACCGAATTTTAGGCAGGAGAGACTGTTAGTAATGGAAAATTATTTGAGAGAGAAAGATGTCATATGAAATTTCCTTATAAAATGTGAGAGAGCTCTCTCAGAAATATAATTCTCGGTGTCGTCGTCAATCGCCGAAAGTTCCGCCGAAAATCGCTGGAAATCTCGCCGCTATCGTCGACTGGGATGGCGCTATCGCTCGCTGTCGCTCACGTTCGCTAGAAAAGGTCTCAGGAGAGATGTTACTGCTACGGAGGCCGAGCAGCAAAGCGAGAGTCAGTATCAGTATGGGTGGGGATAGGATAGCGAGGGTTCGGTTGAAACCGATTTGAACCCCAGAGGGGTCCCCCGGAAGGAAGTTTAGGTTGTGGAAGGGGAAATAGGGTGGCTAAAGGAAGGTATTAGGAGAAGGAATATAGAGTAGGACAAACCTACTTGTCTTGGGTGTATCATTTAGTGCATGGAGTTTCTCATGTAATGTGTTGGAATGACTCTGATAGCTTGGTATTATGTGGCAAGAGGCGTGGCAAGGTTTATTGGTTCTTTATTGTTTCTATGTTCCTCGGCTCCATATGGATCGTCCCCCCGCCATCCCCCTTGATGGGGGGGGGGGGGGGGGGGGGCTGGTGGGGGAACTCAGACCACTAGACATTACTTAGGTTAAAGATTGCATAATATGTTAGTATTGTTAGTTTTTCGGGCTCTCTTCCCGATGTCAGGGTTATAATATTAGTACTTCACTTGGTGCTGTGAGAGTCTAACTACTTTTGGTGCGAGACAGAGATGACCTGGGACTAGTGCTGTGCATTAAGAGTGCTCTTTTTTTGTTGGTTTTTGTTGTTTTTTGTAAGTAAAGTGTCCCAGGTGGAGTAATCAGAAGTTAGGCATTGGTCAACTGAAGATGACTACTTATATCTAATTTCTTATAAATTAATTCTTATTCTACAGACTTACACTACTAAACTTAATATTATTTTTCAGACTTAAATCTGAAGTTCAGGTACAACTTAATTCTATTTTCACTTAATTCTACTATTGTGAGGGACTTAGTAACTACGGTGATGATGATGATTTTTTTTTTTTTTTTTTTTTTTTTTTTTTTTTTTTTTTTTTCGGGGGAAGGCATGAAGATACCAGGTTATTACCGCTGGTATTTCCAGGGCCATCCTTTCCCGATTTTATTTATCTATTTTTTATTTTTTATTTATTTATTTATTTATTTTTTTATTTATTTATTTATTTATTTTTTTTTCTTTTTTCCATGTATCTGATTTTAATAGTTAATGGTTAGTGTGTTAATACTCGATGTTATTTGTAGGCTTACTACTATCAAGGGGCAAAGCGAGAGGGTGAGTCCGTCTGCTTTTATTGTGGCGGTGCAGCGGGGGCTTCGTGCCGCTGCCTTTTCATTGGCTAGGAATGGGGAGCTGCTTTATGATTGGCTGCCTGGCTGCGGGCTGAAGCCAGCTCCTTAGTGCAAGCTCAACAGGCGAGCCGATCTTCTCAGCTGCATAGAATTACGTCTGGCTTCATTTTGATTGGTCAAAGGCCGAGTGACGTCACTGCTGGTATTATTCATGGTACTAATGTCGTCTTCGGTGTTATTTTTCTCTTGAATTGGGGTGTTTTCGGTCGGCGATATGACCATATCGCGGCCCGAAAACGCCCCAATAAAAATCCAATCGTTTTTTACTATTACCTAATTGAGATATGTCAACCTTCGGTGCGTTGCTCACCGGTTTAAGCTACAATGAGAAAACAATAATTAGTAAAATAGAGAAAAACCTTCATAAAATCATTGCAGCTGAGGCAGCAATCACTTTCAATAAAAATGAATAATAATAATAATAAAATAATAATAATAATAATAATAATATAATAATAATAATAATAATAATAATAAAATAAAGTAAAAATGGTGTCTTGAACGCTTACCATAAAAACACCTCTTCAGTAAGGCAGAATTATTTCAGGACTAGTTTAAAATTTATATAAATAATAAATATATATATATATATATATATATATATATATATATATATAAATATATATATATATATATATATATATTTATCATATATATATATATTAGTTTTTTATCGTTTTTGTTATAAGTTTTTATATATATATATATATATATATATATATATATATATATATATATATATATATAATATATTATATATATATATATATACATATATATGTATATTATATATAATATATATATATATATATATATATATATATATATATATATACATATATATATATGTATATATTATATATATAATATATAATATATATATATATATATATATATATATATATATATATATATATATATTAGTTTTTACCGTTTTGTTATAAGTTTTTTTTGCAGAATTAAATACTTTCAAGTTCTACTCCCTACCCCTCCCCGCCCCTCTTCACAGATATTTCAGCCTACAGTATGCCTTACTCGACGTACTGTAGACGGTACTCAGTAGTTGTTCAGCTACCATAACTTTGCCTCGTACAATGTTCGCCTTTTTTTAAAAAAAAGACAAATAAATTCTTCGGTACAGCCGCAAGAAAGTGATTGTGGATGACTTGAGAAATTAATGATGAAACTCATTTCCTACTTAACACGTTATCAATTGCTCTTCACCCACGTAATCCCAAAGATGAAATCTGTGTATTCATAAACTCCTTCGATCCAACTAGTGCAATATCTAGCCCCCTTATCTACACGAATAGTCTCAATCAAAATGAAAGCAATCATTCTTAGAAAGGCGTACCGATTTCATTCCCCTGCAGTCTGTAGTACTTCGTTAAACTTTGAAGGACCTAACGTCCCCTGCCTTGATTCATCAAGGGCAATCAATTCCTCTTCTTCATCATGTAAACGCCAATTCCATAAAATAGTTAACGCGTTCTCATCGCTGTTTTTGTGTGCTTATTTTCCTGAACTCCGAACCTGTCCTCCACTAAACCAAAACGCACCCCTACTAAACCTAAACACATTCCCCGCTAAACCTAAACACATCCCCCACTTAACCTCAACACACCCACCACTAAACCCACCACTATAGAGCACAAACCTACAAACTCACTTTTATCTATAAAATAAATATACATACATACACACACACACACACACACACACACACACACACATATATATATATATATATATATATATATATAGTATATATATAATATATACATGTTAGTATGTATGTCTATGTATATTTCTCCTAAAGGAAATCTTCTTTTAAAAAAGTAATTTTAAGGGGGAATGTTGATCAGTATACAAAACAGAACAAGGAAACGAATTTTTTAGATAATATATTAGAATTGCTCGGGAGGTGAGAATAAGGGTACGTGGAAATATACGTATTTCAATTATTTTTATTTAGATAAAAAATGAAGTTGAAGTATAGTTTCCATTTTATTGGAAGGATACAGATATTAGTCATGAATTTAAAAACAGCTGGGAGTTTGATAAGTGGGAAGTAAGAGTATCAACTAGATTGAAAAGGCTTGAAAATTGGGATTGAACTTACATGAGTCTTTGAATTGATGGACTGTTTGAAAGGTTAAAGGGAGTGTTTGTGAGTCTAGATGTGTGCAAGTATGGCAGTAGAGTGAAATGATGGATTCAATGAAGAACAAAGAGATTATTTGAAGTGTAGTTGCAGGTGAGAAAGGAGAACGAGCTAGAGGAAATCAAGACAAGGAAAATGGGACTTGACGGAGAAAGTGAAGAAAGAAGGGTGATTGCCAGTGAAGTGGTTTAGGGAGACTATAAGCAATAATCAAGGGAAGCAGTTGAGTTGCTCTTGGAAGAATGATCCTAAACGAAATTTCATCAGACGTATCTTGAAAGAACGCCCAAATAGAATTATGCTGGCATAAGAATGAACGACCTTGTGTCGCTGAGTTGAGTTGTTTCGAAATGGTGCTGCATGATTAAAGAATAATTATACTTGTAGCTCATAAGGCGTCATAACGTCAATGATCATTGAAGCCAAAATACTCTTGGTTATTGGTACTAATGCAGAAGGCAAGCGGTTCTGAATTATGTGAACTGAAAGGGATCAAGTATATCCCAGAATGGATCTTGAGGAGTAAATGTCCGGAATGTAGCGAATACCCTTGAAACGCAAAAGAATTAGGGTTAAGTGTTTGAGTTGCTTAAAGAGTGTGGGATAAGTGAGCTGATGTAGAAGTGTGAGGTAAGTCACAGTGACGGCAAGGACCCCAAATGAAGCAGTAAATGAAATACTTTTTCTTGACATAAGGGTGAAAAAATGACAGAAGACACATAACGAAATAAATGGACGTAACATCCTCCTGGTTTACCCTGGAAATGGGGAAAATGACCTCAATCTCCTTGCAAAATTAATCGGAAATTATCCATAGAATCGTAAAGGATGAAATTATTTTCTTCATACGTCTTTCATGTAGCAGAGCAAGTCTAATGCTCCCTCCCAAATTTACTCCACGCTTTCTTTTTTCTATCTTGTCTTTTCTCTGTACACATGAGGTTTGTGCTTCTTGTGGACGTTATTCTCGCTCTCATATTCCCTTTGTTTATATCAAATCTGTGCCTGATGAGGATATTAGACTATCGGTTACAACATCCATTGTACTAGAAATTCAATTCTTGACTAAGTATCTCTAATAATGAAACTAAAGGTTTATGTACCAACACAGCTCATTTTGCAAATACATTTCACACTGTCAGTTTCGTATTTTTACCATTATTGACTTCAGTTCCAGGAGCATAGAGTTAATCATTATCAATTCTATTCCGTATTTCCAAAGGTATCGCATTTTATCGAATATGTTCTTAAGTGTAACGTTAGTCTCCAGACAGAAATTGCATATTACAGCTCTTTCTAAATTCTGAAAGCAGAAATACACGTTAATCCTTCTTCAGTCTTCCAAATGGTTCTTCGATAAAAAGCGTCGACAGTGTCATTGGTTAGAATGCAATTACATACCTTATAGCAAATCAAAGATGTTAAGAGTAATTCACCCTTAAGATCAAATACAATTTATCAAATGATGCATCAGAGATTTATTCATTAATTACTGGAATTAATGCACACGGCAGAGATTTCAAACGTGCTACGATAATTCATCAAAGGTGATTCCTGCTAATTCTCCTCCGTTACAGCAATTAACATCTGGAAGCATTTGACGATCTAATTGGAAAATGAGCGACTTTGCATTAAATTTCAGCTAACCATTATTTTTCCATTGTATATCACATCGTTAGTCATAAGCTCATACGAATTTTGTAAATGTACATTCACAAAGATTACGTAATATGACACTTGGTACACTGAACGTTAAAGTCTGACACGTGGATTGGCTTGGCTTTACGGAATTGAGATTATACGCCCAAACTGTTTGAACGTATTTTATACACGTATAATATATATATATATATATATATATATATATATATATATATATATATATATATATATATTTACGTGTGTGTGTAATTTCTCACAACATCTCATATTTCGTACGTGGCTCTCCCTCCTTATCAGTTACAGCAACAACAGCACAAAGAGCCAGAGCAGCAAAATGCTTTCCTTGTGTATTTTAATAGGAGCTCGTCTCTGTGTGAGTCAGGATCGGTGAAATGTTTATGAGATCATGAGATAAATTAGATCACAGCCAATGGAGAGACGAAACAAGCTTCAGAGGCAAATGGATGGATATTAGTGTTTTGTGTGGAGGTGTGGGAAAATGGGCTATTGAATTTACATTCATATATTTTTGGAGTGGGGAGACAATACATAATTGGTTGTCTGCAGATGAAAATATTTAATCATTAAACTACTTTTGTAATATCAGTGATTAGACACATGCATACGTACGTACGTACACACACACATACACAGACACACACACATATATGTATATATATATATATATATATATATATACTATACTATATATAATATATATATATATATATATATATATATATATATATATATATATATCATACTATACATATACAGACAGACATAATATAGTATATATATATATAATATATACATAGAACTATATATATATATATATTATATATATACATATATCTAATATATATCCTTATATATAATATATATATACTCCCATTATATATATATATTATATATATATCATATATATATCTTTTTATATATCTATATTATATATAGTATTATATATCCTATACATATACCTATATATATATACTATATATATATATCTATATATATATATATATATAGTAATAATATACTATATGTGTGTGTGTGTGTGTGTGTGTGTGGTGTGTGCGTATATATATAATATATATATAATATATATAATATATATATATATATATATATATATGTGTGTGTGCGTGTGTGTGTGTGTGTGTGTGTGTGTATGTGTGTGTGCGTATATATATATATATACATATATATATATATATATATATATATAATTTCGAGGCACACTTGGTATCCGAATCATGCCACTGATTTCAGAAAAGACAAAATTATTTATATAAGTACGGATGGGATGGGATTGTGGAAGGAGGTTTCATCCCTTTAAATGACACCTTTGAGGGGAATACATAATGAATAATTTCCTTTTAAGTAAATAGATTTGCAAAAGGGCCAAAATTAAGAACTTCGAATCACTTAGAATTCTCGGGAAAATACAACTTGTTAGTTTATTTTAACTTATTAGTTTCAGTTTATTTATTATTATTTCTCTATCTTCACTATTGTTGTATGTTTCTTTTTAGTTTTGTGATCAAATTGACAAAAGGACGGACGAAAGTTTTAAGCTGTGAATAATTTTACAAATACATTTCTCCTTTGAAAATTCGAGTGCGCGTTTCCTAACTTGATCTGAATTAATTTGGCTTTAAAATATGCTTAATTATTCACTTCCATATACGCATAGTTTTTCTATACGACCAGTTTCTGTCTCTTGCAGCAAAAAATTTTCAACGCTTTAACACGGGATATAATGTACTGAAGATAGTCAGAGAAAATCGCAGAGGGAGCTTTTAATTGTTAATTTCTGATTTTTTTTTACATTCAGTAGCCATTATTTATATATTATTTCACAAAACGTTTCTTTTCGCTGCAAAGCCAAGAAGTTTTGGCAAAAATAAAACAAAAATTTTGTTCAGAAAACATATTGTGGATCGAATTTTCATCAAACATTCATTAACGTTTGTAGAAATTAGTTAATCAGATGCCAAACTCTAAATTTATAGTTTAATGCTAATATTTATGAAAAAAGAAGGAAAGCTTTCTCAAAAGTAACACTTGTTTATTGACTAATCTTGTCACCGATTGGCTCATTATTTACTAGCAGTTAATCCACAATTTGTTTGAATAATTACATCATCGCAGACAATCGTTAACTCCTGTTATAATTCATCATTATTTAACTCACATTATCAAATATTTGGCTTATTCAATGATTTCATTCTGGTTCACCTTCCTTCCCCCGCCCGTATTTCACTAAAATCTTCGCTGATAGATTTATTGGTCTTTCCTGGCCAATATATGTCCAATAATTTTCCCACATTCGGAACTTTCGCCATCACTTTTCTTATTTTTCTTTGTAATGAAAATAATGGTAATTAATACATTTGTTTAGTCATTTCTGCCTAATTTAATAAAAACTTTATTAAAATAATCGCCTACATGGTCTTCAATACTGTTTTATTTGGGTCTTTAATTCAGAAAAGGATTTTAGATCACAACTTTCACTAGTACGACTTGTATCATTAATAAGCTATTCTCAATGTTCCCAGGTTAGATAACTTGATTAACCAATAACTCGACCCAAGATTTATACTTCAAACAATTGTAGATAATAATGAATAATTTTGGAATATTTTTGCATGATTTTCAACTTGTTTTTTGTTAGCTATCAGAGACATACTAATCCCTTATTTTCGCATCATTAAAGGAAGAGGTTATAGGGACAGATTGGCGTAGGTTTAAGCTCAGATTATATATATATATATATATATATATATATATATATATATATATATATATATATATATATATATATATATATACACACACACACACACACACACACACACACACATATATATATAATATATATATATATATATATATATATATATATATATATATATATATATATGCTGTGCGTTATAGGCATTACTCTACCTCTGTTCATATTTTCTTTCTCCCCTCTTACTTTCTACCCTCTTCTAACAATTAATTCTTAGCACAACTGCGAGGTTTTCCTCCTGTTATGTCTTTCAAACCTTTTTACAGTCAATATCTATTGCAGTGCTGAATGATCCCATAGGTACCAGCGTTATATAAAACTACGTTCGGAATATCAGCCGTTTAATTTGGGACATAAATTCCACAACGGAAAATTCCACCAGGAAAATTTCACCATAGGTAAATTCCACTACAGTATATTCCATCATGGTACGTAAATTCCACCACAAACAATTAAAAAGGCAGTTATGTTCAATTTATTTAAACAAAATTCTCTTAGTACAAATTGCTTGCAATACGTCTTAAAAATTGCAGAGGGTTTTCGTTATCTTGCACTAGCTTTTTCAGTTATGCATCAGCAATTTGATAGGAGTTTTTTCTTCCTGTTTAGTCTCCACGTTGAATGTGTGCTGTTTGTCAAGCTCAATCCTTTCTCCGCCTTAAGTGCAGTGCACAATTTCCGCAAATTTGGATGTGCGGATGCTATCAATGAGCGAAAACCATTATTTGACCTTGGCAAATCATTTACAACGCGGTCGCCTACATTCCAGAGTTGAATAAGGAAAAAGTGGGGATTCTCTTCGTCGTAGAAGACCGCGTCCCCTCACCATCCCAATGTAAGTCGTCTCAAAATGTGATAAACTCGGAAGGGATGTCTTCATCTTCAGACAGCTCTTCAAAATGCATTGAACAAATATACATACCGTATGCTAATGCGCAAAAACACCTCATTTTAAGCTGAAGACCATCGGTGTTGTATCTCATACTCTCACCAAGTGCACAAGACTGTCCGACTATTTCTGAATGTAGAAATACAGAAACAAGTGAAATATGGAGAGTTTTTTCAAAGACCATGAGACAGGTCACGGGCCGACAATTTGCCCTTAAATTACACACAGCAGACAGAAAATCCCGAGACGAGGCTTCTTATTTTGTTAGGAAGTAAGGTAATTAGGATAATGTGTAGTATCACTAACTGACACTACAAACTAGGAGACACATTGAAAAGTCCTATCACAGGCCCAATTTTTAGAGCCTCCTTGATCAATCATCCAAGCCATTTTCTAAAAAAAAAAAAAAAAAAAAAAAAAAAAAAAAAAGTCCAGGTCAACAATGTCACTGTCAAGGGCCAAAAACAAGGACCCATTTCTTAAGTATATAACTGTATCAGGCATTTCAAACCCTGACCGACAAGTGCTGGGATTCCTAAAACACGCTGCCTCAAGTTACGTTTTAGTTGAAGTCCAGGAATGGTTTGCAACTGTGATTGGCCTTCCTTATTGAGATCTTGTACAGTAGTAGCTATTACTTCCCTTTAAGATACTGTGCCCAATTTTATTACTGCAGACCTCATTGAACAAACTGCCTTTTGGGCATTAACGTGTGCACTGCTGGCTTAGTGATTATAGGAGCCAGATGAAAATATGAATTCTGGTTCACTGCAGTTGTAAGTTGTATGTAGTCTATCTCGGCAACATTTGTAAAAACACTCGCAACGCCAATAATTCTTGGTTTTGCTATTGTTATTTCCATGCTTTTCGTGCATATGGTTTTCTTCATCGTCAAGCTTACGTTCGCCCTCCTTTGATGTGTTGAATGTTGCAGCCATGGTTGTTGGTTTCGAAGTTAAACTAAATACAACAAGATAAAAAAAGTAAAGAGTATGCCAAGAGAGAGCCCAGAATTCAGATAAATAAAGGAAAGAAACCAACGGTTAGTACAAATACCCAAAAACCCTTACTAC
Organism: Macrobrachium nipponense; assembly: GCF_015104395.2. Classification (NCBI taxonomy): domain Eukaryota; kingdom Metazoa; phylum Arthropoda; class Malacostraca; order Decapoda; family Palaemonidae; genus Macrobrachium; species Macrobrachium nipponense. The sequence goes on along the minus strand of NC_087202.1, from coordinate 41,116,340 downwards.
CATAAGTACTGAACATTTATCACGAAACAACTATGACAGCCATTAGATTTATAGAGGTATTTAAAAAACTCATGCCTTTCTTCAAGAACGATCGGTGTCTAAAATGTACCTTACCAGTTCACCCACCGATTTGAGTCTCTAGAAGGTATTTTGACATACGTTTGTGGGTGAAAATGAAAATCTAATACATGGTGATATTTGCTACAATCTATATTAGTGGAATCAGGATCAATAGCTATTTCACACTGTATGGAAATTATTAAAATCTGGAGTTATTCTGGTGGAATTTACCTATGGTGAAATTTACCGTGGCTGAATTTACCGGTCACCTCCTATATATATATATACATATATATATATATATTATATAATATCTATATATATATATATATATATATATATATATATATATATATATATACATACATACATATATATATATATATATATATATATATATAATATATATATATACTATACATAAAGTTCAAACAGTATGGTATGAAGCTTGAACTTATCCATTGAAGACAAATCAAAGGAAATGTGAAAAGTTAATTTTTTCAAGTTGCCCAAAGAATCAAAACAGATAATAATTATGTAGGCAGTATTTGTGACTTGATATGGTTTCATTATCAATACATCTAAGAAATTTATAGACGGAATCTCCTTCAAGGAATCTGTATTGACTAGACATATTTTTCTGTTCCGAGATTATATTTTGAACCTCATTTGTAAAATGTCTAAGAACAGAATTCTGTTACATTCTCATAAAGTTGCCAATCTGCTCTCCATACTATATTCAGCTAATTAGTATTCTATGGAAACTATTGCGTTGTAGCATGCATGTTAAACCGCTGTATAATTTATGTTATAATTTAGCACATGAAAATTGTTTTTATAATTTTCATGAAATGTTATGCTTTAGTGAAGTCCAATGCAATTAGGTGGGTTTCCAGTCAGTTATTGCAGTATTGAGTCTACAGTGGCATTATATCTTTCCTTGTATAATTTGTGTAATCTTATCATGATATCCCTTCTCGCCCATTTATTTTATTTTGTCATTATTTCTTATGATTTATATTCTCCCTTTAAGTAGCCATACGTTTACGGAGTATGAGGGATGGCTTCATAGTATCGCCTTTTGTCTTCTCCAGTACCAAGCTAACCTAAAGCCCCGTCCACACGGTCGAACTTTGCCGACAGACTTTGTTCAATGTGACGTCAGAAGCGGAGAAACTACGGAGAACGTTCTGACTTTTCCCGTTTCTGACGTCACGTCGAACAAAGTCTGTCGGGCAAAGTTCGGCTGAGTCGATTGCCCCGATGCGTCTTCCTCAGCTATTTCTATCAAAAAGAATTTTCCTCCACTAAATCCTTCTCCTTCGAATCCTCTTTCACTTTATCACTCCATCTAATCCGTTGTCTGTATCTGGACCTACACCCGACAGTTTTCCACCTGAGCCCTCTTCACTTCCTGCACCTAACTCATCTTTACCGCATCCCATACTTTCTCAGCCTCGATTCTCTTGTCATATCAGCAATCTTCACCACAACCCGGAGACTTCTAATTTCTTATTTTTCTAGTATCACATGCAGCGGCATCCTCAAAACTCACCACGTCATCCCCATTTCTGTTCGCTTCACCTTCTGTTCACTCTCCCTTCCGAGTGCGCATGTTTCTGAACGATAGGTACATATTATTTTAAGTTAATTTGAAAGTCTTATGCCACTCACTAACCCTACCAACGCCCCCCATTTCCCGAGAGCCCGATTTTATCCTACTTTTCACCTTAGCTCCACACTCTCCTTCCTAGCTTACAGCAGATCCTATATATTTGAATTTCTCTAAAGATGTTAAAGCTGTCTCTTATTTCTTGCATAAACAACCTGTCCCTTCCTGCTACGGCCACCATAACCTACCTTTAATTTAAATATACCTTCACCCCACTGAAGAAATTCCTGCCACTCTCCTACCTTTATCTGCAAATCTTCTCCAATCTCTGCCATTATCAACAGACCATCAGCATATAACCATTGCCAACGATATTCATTCCTAATGCCTTCCCTCAATACATCCTTTAAGGCCGGTTCCCACTTGATGAGCTGGAAGCCAAAATTGTGGCTGGCAGCCAGTCTGGCTGGCTGGAAGAACACCTGATTGGCTTGTAAGCTTGGCTTGTAGCTTGGTTTGCAAGCCGGTTGTGGTTATGCTTGCATCTCAGTTCCCACTTGACTGTTGATGATGGTGAACCGCCGGAAACTTAATGCTTTTATGCTGCTCAGGCGAAGGCGCCAAAAACGAAAAGTGTGGGTACCCCGCCCGGTTTGGTCCATTCGTCTTTGGCCTTTCCTTGATATTCGGGACACTCCTCGTCTATCTGGGCCCACATTTCAGCAATACATTTGGGCTTTTTGTGATCTGGATGCCGTTTGTCCCATATAGCAGGGAATTTTTCCACCTCTTGACATAGGTGTTCAAAGGTGTCCCAATTAACTACTACTTTTGGTTCCATTTCACTTTAAAACAATCACTGTAATAGTATGTAATTAGTTAATAACATTCAACAAGCCTAATGTGGCTGCCAGCAAAAAATGAACTGATTTATTTTTTGCTGGCTGGCACCTCAAAGGTACAAGCACAAAGCAACGAATAAAATTGTTGGCTGGGAGGCAATCGATGATCAGCTGGCAGCTAACAAAAACGAGCTGGCAGCTCACTTTTGAGCTGCCAGCATGTTTATTGGCTGCCAGCCACAATTTTGGCTTCCAGCTCATCAAGTGGGAACCGGCCTTAACCAATACAGACGGAACTGTTTGAAGTCTAACTTCCAACAATTTGTTGTGCTACAAGATACTATTGCTGGTGTCCTTGTTCTATCATAAATCATTTCAATTAATCCAACGAACTTGTCTGCCACTCTTCTGTGTCTCAAATGCCCAAGTGTTCATTCCCTCTGCATTCTATCAAATGCCTTCTTTAGGTCTGTAAAAGAATGTATAGATTCCAGTCACCTTCCAGCGTCTTTTCCTGTAACTCATATTATGTAGACAGCGTTACCTGTATCTATCCCTCCAGTGAAACCGTATTGGTGTTCACTAGTCTACACAATTGCTCGTAATCTCTTAAGTCCATATGTCCAATCGAATCCAGGTAAAAAAAAAAAAAAAGGAGTCACAGAAAGAAAAGTTCTATTAATCTTTCCTTGATAGTGACCCACAGCGGTTTTTTTTTTTTTTTTTTTTTTTTTTTTTTTTAACCCGGTATGTATCCACCTTTCAAGCGAGTTGGGGGTGACCGTAACAGCATACACAAAAGATTGCAAATCAATGTGTATTTTTTCCTAGCCAAAACTGTTACTTTTTTTTGTGGGACTTTAGTGCAGGCCACCTTCCAAATAATACGATTTACCTCATTTTTATGGGGTTAATACATAAGTTATTTCGTCAATATCAGGACCCATGATTGTTAAGTATTACTCCCCCTCTTAAATTCTTTGAGACGAGAGGAATTCAACTAGGTTCTTTTACAAATTTTTATGCATTTAAGTGTCGTTACAAGCGCCATGAAAGACTAAGAAAAGACCGTGTGATATACATAGAAATTCAGAATTGTCGTTGTCTATAACAAGTGTACAATTGACTACGATTTCCCCTGTAAATATTCTCAGTATAAAAAAAAATCCTACACTTCCATTACAATTACTCTAGCCTCTAGGAATATTGGAATCGGTTGTGAGATTTGACTCATTTTATCTTGGGCTTTGAAAAAATCTTGCGAGAAATCAGTATGAAATCAGCAAGATAATATCCAACTGGTTGGGTGGAAGAATATAAATGTGTACCCACTGATTTTATGTTTGGGGAATTACGTGAGTGAAGCGGAAACGATACCTTGAATCCTAAGATACTATCAATTTCAAAGCTCGTCAGTAATAACGTGGTTTATTTCCACTTCCTTCTTCTCATTATTACTATTTAAGTACTCCAACAAGACCACACAGTTGCTTTTATCGACCCTCTTACGGCTTTCCCAAAGGAATTGAATTTTATGTAGAATTTAGGCCAAAGGCCAAGCACTGTGACCTATGAGGTCATTCAGAGCTGAAACGGACATCGACAGTCAAGTGTTTGGAAGGTGGAACAGAAGGGAAACTTCGCAGTTTCACTATGAATCAGTTGTTAGGAAAAGGTGGAGAGAACTAAAGGGGTTGCAAGGATCGAAGGCACGCTGCAAAGAAACTTAAGTAATGCCTCCAGTGCACGGCATGAGGTGCACTAACTCCACCATCCCACTACGGGGAACCTTTTTTCCTAGTCCTGGATAGGTTATGATACTCTGTATATTCTAAATATACTGATCGAACAGAACCAAAGGCCAGTCCAGAATCGACACCAAAACCTAAATTTAAGATTCATCAAAGTACACTAAAGGTCACCGCTGTCAACGTCACGATGACTGGCTTTGTATAGGCGAAGCAAAAAGGATTTCTGCTACATATTTCAGAAAATTACTAAAAAAAAAATATATATATATATGATTGGACAGGTAAAGCAAATCAAAATTATTACAGTATGGATCTTTGAAATTATTAGTCACAAAACAATGATTACTAAATTTGTCACACTAACCGAAATAAAGTGCTTAATAGAAGAACTGTTACTGCTGAAAGAACAAACTCGTCAAGTTCCGATGTTTAAAGTAATACAAGGGGTTAACTCTCGCTCAGTCAATATAATTAAATTTTGATATTTTTATCATTAAAAAATCTATCAATTTTGATATTTCTCATTCAATCGACGTATCGATTGAAACTAAATTATCCAGAAAGTAATAAGTTCCATCCCTCTCTAGTTCGACGTTTTGGGCCGGTTTCTTAACCCACTGGGTGACATTCCAACTAACTTGGATAGAGCGCGAGTGGAATGGAATCTTGGCAACAATCACTTTCAAGTGTTTGGCGGTGACATTTAAGTCCTCAGTTACTTTATAAAACTTTCAACGAAATAGTTTTTCATGATTTCTCAAGATCCATGCAATTAAAAAGCCAAGTTAAACTATGAGTTACCTGAATGGTAAAACAAATTTTAAAACCTCAAATTACTGTATTGCACCCATGTCACTACTTAAAGGTTCAGCCATAGGATTAGGAGGTTACGCATTACGCTTTCCGTCGTTGATAAATCTGCGTGTTCAAAAAGTTAGATCTCTCATAACGATGGAGTTAGATCTCGCATACCGATAGAATTAATCCGACATCCAGCAGTACAATTAATCGATGGATATTATGTAACTTGGTGTCGTAAAAGGCATAGCCAATTATTCATGTTGAACCCCGGGGAGAAAGGCGTTAACGTTAGTCCTTGTTTCATATGTAATGCGCTACTTGGTCAAGATAACTCTCCTTTGGTTCTAGATGTGTGGAGGCAGTTTTCACAAGATTCAAACCATTTTCACCCGGAATATCTCTATGCTCTAATGAATCCAGAGCCTCAGGTTAAACTTTTAAATTTCGGTTGTCACTCACGGAATTAAGTTTGAATAACTGGTATCGCTTTACATAAAAACCATTGCCATTTAAAGTAAATTTTCATATTGCACAGTTTTATATAAAGTTCCACATTACTTCCATTCAGTAACCCATAGCTTCTAACGTGTACTGTATGGGTCAAGTGTAACCCATCTTGAAATGATCATTTGTGAAGATTTTACCTTAAGCATTCAAGCTCTCACAAAGGGTAATTAACTTAATCAACCGTTAGGGGGCCCAGATTTTAGCAAAAATTAAGTGATGAATTTCATAAAATAGAATAGATTGCAAATCAACCATACATTGTAGTTATGGCAGAAATTATCACAAACCATGTTATACCGGTTTGATACCTTTTAGAACATTTCTTGAAATTAGTACTTGAAAGATAAATGCAATAGTGATACCTATTAAAAGTTTTATTTCTTAGAAACAGTTTGGTAGAAATATAGAAAATTAGATTTTTAATTACAACTCAGTTATTATAAAAGACATTCTTCCATTAACTTCAGTTTTCTTCAGCAGTTTCAAGACAAAACCTTGATGAAAGTCTTTCTTGAGAAACTTAAATTTCAAATCCTAGAAGAACATGTACCAACTTTCAATTTCTATACGCAGGCATGCCGAATTACAGTCCATGACCTGATAGAAACCGCAGTCCCAGGGCTCTTAATATTTCCGTGATAGGACCAATCTGCAGTTTATTAACTGTTGTTAATTACACCAGCAAGACCTGCCGAAAAAATAAAATAATAGCCAACGTTCCTAATAATGTAACCACTTTCTGCAAGATTGGAAAGAAATTTCAACGTAACTGCGTACAACAGAAAAATTTATTATCTGGTTTTATTTTTAAGAGCAAGATTAAAACTAAATTTTAAAAAACTTAAATCTTAATAAACAATTAGTATCAGGATGTTTTAAGTTCTTTTGCTGCTGCGCAAAACTTCCTCAAAATTGGAATTCAAGAAATAACAGTAAATTTGTGATATCTTTGTATCAAGAATGAATAAAATTTTTTTTCCGAATTTACATTTTTAAGCTTAAAACTTGTAGGATATTACAAAGTACTTTGTTTTTAAGGATAGTTTTCAGGAAGGAAAACTTGCAAGCCCCCATTGACGTACAGTAGACAATTTGTCTACTGTATGCCAAAGGACATCCTCCCCCTTCAGGGGCTCCGCCCCTTTAGGGGGAGGATAGGCTTGTAAGATTATGTGGTTTAAGTATACTTTAAGGAAAATTATTCTTACCTTGTGACTCAGATTAAGAAAATAGTTACCGACATGATGTCCGAGAAGCCACCACCAGTCGCACCAGTCACCACTCGTCTGAGAATCTGAAAACACAAAGGTACAGCTAGGTAACATAACTTACATTATGGACATTGTGTTAATGCGGAGGAGGATGACTCCGTATAAATGAGAATAAGCCGAAAAACAATAAGCATAAAGTAAATCAAATTCTAAACTTAAAACACTTAAAACACCAACCAATATCAACTCCTGGTTAACTTACCCACATCAAATCACGGTCAACGAAGGAAAAACCAATCGGCAATATCTCAACACAAACTCTAATGAGCAGAACCGCGAAACAACCACCGACTACCACTTCTATGTGAAAAAAGTCGAGTCATCGCCCTGCTTTACGAACGTGAGTGAGGGCTACTTCTGACTGCCAAGGATGATGACATTGAAAACAATACAGATTACAGTGTTCCTCAGTCCTCAATGGGATCTCTGAGTAATTTGCCGAGCGAACGATAGATGGCGGTAACATGCGAAGTATTGTGAATAGAATAAGATTCACGCATGGCGTCTATAATACTGTAGTGACTAATCCTTTGTGTTCAAATATTATAATAGGTACTAAGTTACAGATGCATCAGAAACGTTAGTTTTGAACGCTAGATTAGTAAATATTGCGGATTAATTTGAATTGGTTGAATAACTGGCTTCCCAGTACCGGAATGCAAGTTACAGAGATGCATACCAGAGTATTGCACGAGTCCCCCCCCTCCCCACCCCCTTTTTTTGCCATGCCCCTAGGTTAGGTTAGGCTAAGTTGGGTTAGGGTAGGTAATTTTGGTGAGTCAAACATAAATGGTAACTTGGGTGTCGGGAACATAAATTATTTTCAAGAAGATTCTATGGTTAGTTTTAAAGATATGGTTACAGTCGGGAATATGCTACCGGGATGACGGTGGTGGAAAGAATATTTGTTTTCATATGTTAATAACAGATGAAAAGATGCATAATATTTAGAATAAAAGAAATACGACATACCATGATCGCCCTGATACTTCCCCATAACTGAATATAGGGAAACGGCAATACCCTTCCCTTGGCCACACAAAATTCAGCGAGCAAAATCTCCAATTGAATTGAAATTGACATGATTTTACACATAATTCAGCCAATTCATAAGGTTTCCGTGGATATGACCTTCATTAAGAACACTTTTCGATAAATATATGCAAAAATTAAATGAGTTTGAATCCATCCGGAAATTTAAATCTCAGAGTTTTGGTACGGATATGGGTAACCCTTTATCTGAAGTTTGGAGCAATGTGTATATATAGGAGTCTTTGAAGGCAATAAGTTTGGTCCACGTATGTTGACAATATATCATATATTTATTTCATCAGGGAACGGAAACGTGAACACTTTCTTGGTATTTAAATTAATTGGTCCCATCAATAAAGCTTTCTACGGGAATGGAAAATACGGTAGCCTACCCGTTTTGGATTGCCTAATACGCAGAAGTAACCCTACGAATATTGCCGCCTATATGAACATTTTTACTGTGGCTAAAGCATTAAAGAAAGGTGTATTTTAATACACACCTTGATCATATTGATGATGGAATAGATGCAATTAGGAATACAGGCAATAAGTTGAAATATCCAGATTCTGCATTAGACTACATTAAGAGTGACAAGAGGTCTTTTTATGAATGATTTTATTAATGATTCCTTAGTTTCAAGTATGCATAACGCTCAGTCTAGTATTGCGAATTTTATGGCTATATCATGACTACACATCTGGGTAAAATAATAGGAGGCTTTTAATAGTTAGTTGACGTGATAACTTTCGAAGCGGTTGCACAAAGGTGTAATGGCACTTTTGATATGTCCCCAAGATATACAAAATGACGTGCAGGTACTAAGCGTTACAAAGAGGATTTGCAAGAAATCCTTTGAGAATTAGATCTGAATGACTACGTAGTTCGCCTTCATTTTAGAAAACATTGTGAGAAAATTGAAGGTTTTATTACGAATCCCAGACAAAATCTGTGACGTGTATATTTGAAATATACACGCACGTCAATTACTGTGCACTGGAAGGAAGCCTCTAATATCCACGGATAACTTACGAAATTTCACAAGTCGGAGTAAAGTAAACGTAAACCAGACCTGCTCCTTAAATTGCGAATCTTTTAACTACAAAACTGTTTGGGAAAGAGAGGTCAGTTGTAAAGGAGTCTAATATACTGTAATCAAATAAGTACACAAATCAGTGGCGCAAAAAGAAGAAAGGCAGCTCAAAGATAACATAGTGAAATTGCAGCAATGGTCAGAGATTTTACATCCACTGCGCTTTCTCATAAATTAAATGAACGATAAAGTACTCATTTGCTTACATGCATACATACGTACATACCTACCTACCTACCTACCTACATACATACATACATACATACATACATACATACATACATGCACACACACACATATATACACATACTATATGTGTGTGTATACACTGCAAGAACCAGAAGGAAATATTAAGAGACATATGCACCTAACGCTTTCGTATATTTGATTTGCACCTCTTCAGGATAGAGTGCAAAGTAAAGAAAAAAAAAAAAAAAAGAGCGAGCTTCGGAACGTCAAAAAGTAAAGGTGACATTCCTTAAGCGATTCGTTTTTCTTTTACCTTGCACTGTACCCTGGAGATGTATATACTACCATATACACGACAGCGCTTGGTACTTGTGACTAACAGTATTTCCTTCTGACTCGTGCAGTATATTTAGTCTCGTGATTTTTGTGACGATATATATATATATATATATATATATATATATATATATTATATATATATATATATATATATACATACATACATACATACATACGTATATCGCCTCGTTATTTGTTTTATTCAGCCGCGGCTATCAGAAAAGTAAGTTTCACATTTACATCCGTAAGTTTTTATCAAACACTATCTATTACTGAGCACTAGGCTTTTAATCACTTCAATCATTTTTCTGTCGTGGCCGTAAATGCCTAATTTATATCCTAACCAAAATCCATTTATATAATCTGCAATTAACATTACTGCTGTATTTCGATTCTTTGAATAAGCCTTAAAATGTGATTTTAGAATCTGTAATGGTTGCTTCTCATGTATTCTACATGTAAGTGGAAATGTTTAAATTTGGTAGCAAACACTTTCTGGATTCCTATTTCCTTACCTATAAGTCTTTCATAATAATTGAACTTGATTGAGGGGATTCTCATGAAGAAGGTGCACTGGCACTGAATTAAAGATACATTAGCAAAAACAAAAGAATGAATGGAAGTGACTTTATAAAATATATTAATTCCTAAATCATCTCTGAAAATGACTCTCATTCTCTGCCGGAATCCACAAAATGATAACAGTTAAAAAAACAATGAAAACATTATATAATTCAACATTCATTATGGAGTTATGATGAAATTTATTAATATTTTTTTTTTACGAATGTCTTATAACAAAATGTAAGTATAATATTTTGCCATAGTGGTGGATCTCAAGTCTGTTAGCAACAATTAATCAGGAAGGTACCGCAGATGTTTTCTGTGATAATGGTAATTTTAGAATACTACCAATGAAACCATCTTATATGTTTTGAATATAGGTAAAATAAATTCAGGTTAAAATCATCCCCCTTTCTTAGATAATCTTTATCGCTAAAATCAAACTTTGATTACCGGATAGTGTAAAAACAGAATATTTGTTTAGCACACTTTTTGCTCCCTTGAAGAATGGTTTTCCCTATTATGAAATTACGAGAAATGTTTATTTTCGAGTGAGGTCTGAGGTATATTTACCTCGGGGGAGGCGATCCGTCTTAATATTCCCTGACTCTCCTACAATTAAGGTAAACTGCCTGCTTGCCTGATGAAGGTGCGCCTCGCACGCAAATCCCCTGAAATGGATGAAATGTTATAAACCTCGACGGGGGATCTTCACCATAATATGAAATTAGGCAAAATTAACAAGACTCCCGAAGTAGAGGCAGGCTCCAGAAATGGAAAATCATCTCGATGTTGTTGGTGAGGATTCTGAGATGTTTTGTTTCATTTTGTTAACCGAATTATTATTATTATTATTATTATTATTATTATTATTATTATTATTATTATTATTATTATTATTATTATTATTATTATTATTATTATTATTATTATTTGTTGCTGATATTGTAAAGAGCATCGACATAAGCGCAATATAATGTTTTGCCTGTTAGTTAAATCTCGTATGGAACACTATTACAGGAAAAGTCTTAAATTCCAACAAGGTTGCAGTCCACAAGAATTTACTTACAATTTTGTATGCTTATTATCATCATTAGTGCTGGAATCGCTGATTGGTTTTATATAAAACCGGCGTCACGGTAACAAAGGTCACGAAACCGCTTTAATTTTGGAAGGTAGCAAAGGCGTTCACTCAGCGAAGATTCAGAAAGCGGTTGAAGCCAGAATGGGCGAGTGGCCGAGATACCGTGCACAGGAAAGCGTCCTGTGATAAGCACCGTATTGCGTGACTGAGCATATTTACCTCATCTCCGAAAAGCATGTGGTCCTCTGCCTGAGCAAACGAATTACGCGAATGGAAATGAGAATTATTGTGTATACGACATCGCTCAGCAAAATGAAAGGAAGCGTATAACGGAAGTAATGAAGACATTATTTCAGTGGCTGAATGGGGACAGGTAGAGCCATGGGTTAAACAAGCTTCTTGTGTCAATATGAAGTAATTTGCAAGGTCTCAAATCAGCATAGCGAGTGACCCCGGGTACAATAATCCATGTTATCATAGCCGTAAATATCCAATTTGAACTTCTTAGTTAGAGGCACGTGAGCATTCCGGGTGCAAGTATACGTTGAAACTTCTTCCAGGGAAGTGTAGTTTTTGTCATAAAAGGAAGAAAAGAGGGAAGAATTATATTTTTTTCTTATTTTACATCACATTCATTTTCATACTTCAATACATACCATCGCGATTAGTTAACAGCCATTGCTACGCAATGAAACATTAAGTGCCGTTATAAGTCGTATTTCTTTTCCCTTTTATTTTCTCTGCAAAGGAAGAGAGTGTTTGAGGATGTATCGTAAACCCCTGTTTCCAGTCACATTGTAGGGTTTGAAAATAGCTCCGTTTTAGGATTCAACCTCTTTAAGAGTTTAGGTTTTTTGATAACGTTCTTGTTGAATGTGAACTTTTTTCTACAATAATTAAACTGAGTTGTTACTTTCCAAAGAAAGCATTAAAAGCTTTAATTATGTACCGTAAGACTTCTTCGTTGAATATGAAATTAACTGATTTTATAATTATTTGCTTAGGTGGGCGTACTGTGCATTGCTAAATTTAGCTGAATCGCTCTATTTGTTGCCTTTCAAGAGCTAGAACCTCGGAATATATAGGTCGGATTACATATTTTGAAAAGAAATGTATTTCATGCAAAAATACGTAAGAAATTATACCTTTCTAATACACGTCTTTCTAATGTTGGTTGTTGTGTTCATAGAGCGGAAAATATCAAAGCTAACTACTTAAAGATTGCTGGTTTTACTCCTTAAGGGGTCTTACTTGCGTAATTATTTTCTTTCAAGTTAGAAGTTCGTCCTGGTTTTGTCTAAAATGGTATTCATTATAACATGTAAAAAATTGCAGGTGGTGTTGCAAAAGAGATTATGATCAACGGATAAATTAATGGGAACTTTTGACAAATACAGTTTTGTCAGAACAGAAAATTTCGACTGAAAAATTACTGGAAGAAAACGACTTGACATATTTTTTGGCCTTGTTCCTTGTTTCTTCTATTTAGCCCTTAAGCTACTATATATTTACAGAAAATGTTGCATACTTTACGTTCAAACGTATGCATTTTCTTTTTCCGACCAATCTTAATCAAAAGACTTACAACTTGCTGCCTTTACGTTCTAATAAACTTTCATTTTCACTTTTAGCAACAGTAAATATTTTCTTAAAGGCTTGGTTTTATTGGTGCACAAGTAAAATGCATAAAACTTATTAGAAGGATAACTTTTTTTCATGTGCCATTATCACTGTGATTATTTATGAGTAAAAAACAGAGTTGTCTCTCCATCCAAATATATAAATAACGAAATATTAAAATTATAATAAGTTAAAACTCAGGTGCCAGTACACAAGGAATGTCACTGTAACAATAAGTGATATCTTTAACTGACAAAGAAAAAAAAATTAGAAGACTCTTATTTCTAAAAATGCGTTGTCTCATTTGTACTTTTGAATCTGGGGGTTTTCTTGCCGTTTCATTTCGTGATTTTACTCTGATTAATGGATTCTATACATGTTGAAATATATTTTTAGAGGAATTGGTTTTCGCAGTGTAATGATATGCTAATTTTACGTTATAATTTTTCACATAATAAATTCCATTGAGGGAAAACAGGATCCAGGTTTGCCAAAATGATAGCTAAACATACTCTGTTGAGATCAGTGATAGTTTTGATTTATTTATCTATTGTCATGGATACCGAATTATTAATGAATTATTGTGAGGTTTATTGTGAGGAATAAAAATTTTCTATCATTGCACTTTAATCTTGACAGGCAGACGTTAAAACTGTCTGACTGATATATGAGACCTTTAAAGTTTTTTCCAAATCAAAAGGAACAATTTACAAGTGTCACACTGATAACTTTTCTTAAGACAAATTGTAAATTAAATATATTAAGCTGCATCAAAATATTATTTATTTTGTTAAGTTCACGAAATTTTCAGGGATTATAATGTTTCACAAAATAATTGACATTTCAGGGGTTATAAGTACAGGCATTTGCATTGTAACGAAATAATGAAATAACAAGGCAAACTTAAGAAAAGTAATTATATAACTTTAAAGGAATTGTGTCAAGTTCAAAGGCATCATTAAACTAAACCAGAATAATATGCAACAAATATATAATAATAAGAAAAAAAAGAAGAGGAAAAAGAAGGTTTGATGTAAATGAACAGAGTCCAAGAGTACTTTCTTCGATAGTTTCATTGATGTTTCGAGTGCTTCTGCCTTTCATAAAGTCGTTAAATATAAAAGAAAACTATTGAGTTGGCTTCGTCTGTCTGTCTGCACTGTTTCCGTCCGCCCTCAGTTCTTAAAAACCGCTGAGGCTAGAGGGCTGCAAATTTGTATATTGATCATCCACCTTCCACTCATCATACATACCAAATTGCAGCCGAGTAACCTCAGTAGTTTTTTTTTATTTTATTTAAGGTTAAAGTTAGCCATGAACGTGCATTTGGCATCGCTGTAGGTATCAGCAACACAGGCCACCACCAGACCGGGTCTGAAAGTTTCATGGGCCGCGGCCGAGAGTTTAAGACAACATTATACTCTGTACATAAAACTCGTTTCATCTGTAAATCCTCAACCAGAATCTCGGAAAACTAAAGCTTTGGATTTCCAGTAAAAATGAAATTGGAAGATAATGAAGATCAAGCAGAAAATGCACGAGAAAAGCAATATTTCAACAGTACTACGCCGTAACTTAACCTGGTCTCCAAAGTCCCCACAACCTGAATTGAACCTGAGCACCGCAAAGGGAATCTCATTCATAAGTTGGCTAATATCTCGCTTAGTAATCACTCGCAAATGTTATGATATAACAGAAATCTCTTAACACTTTGTAATACATCCGTTTCATTACTGATAAACCAAGAATGCGATGATACGTCGTCACAAATGAAATTTCATCATTAATAATAATAATTACAATAATAATAACAGATATTTAAACCACTGTCTATTATTCTGACTTGTTTATGTGATGTGACTGAAAATCTTACATTAGTAGAAATGAAAAGAAGTTGGTCCTTTCTCCATACTGTATCCATACTTGTCATGAATTCCAACTGAATACAAGCACATAAACTATTGTATCATAAAGAAGCAAGGAAGTTGAAAGTAGTATCTTTGCACGTCGTTGCAACGCTGACTCGAGCTGAAACTGTTTCCACCGGCACGAGCCATCGCTCTCATGCCAGAGGGAGTCGGTCCTGCACCGGAAGCGTGACTGTTCTTACGGCAACTCCTTCATAATTTCAGGAACTGCTTCGTTTTGGGCTCGATAATGAACGTGTTTATAGCGCAGTGTGTGACATACATGCCGTTACTGCTAATTACACGTAATTAGGTCTTAATAGGCAGTATATATTTAGAGCGCAGATACTGCAGGGCTTGAAACGGCGTTGTTCGGGAAGCGAGTTGCCATTCTAGGTCAATATTTAACGTCCGCTCTGAGTATGGCGTTCAGTTAGGGTTTCGCTTTCGAGATTGAGTTTTGGAATTTAATTGTTAATAAAAGCATATTTATTCGTTAAGTTTTCCATTCATTGCGTATTGATACTGTTGAATAATGGTAATGAGGTTTCTCATAGTTTAAGTTAACGAGGTTTGATTCTCAATGTTTGCGTATTTTGCTCAAAAAAAAAAAAAAATAAATAAAAAAATAATAATAAAACAAAAAAAAAACAAAAAAATGAATAAATAATTAAAAATCTAAACTTACGAAAGAATGCTTCAGTGGTCAAATTATATCGAATGGGAATTATGTTTACAAGAACACTTATTCCCTATTTCCAAGCGAAACGTACCGAATTTACATATATCACAGTACGCCTTCATTGCATATTCCCGCTAAGGTCTCAGGTCGTTCTAAGAACTAGAACAGCTTCTATAGAAACTGGAATAATCAACATAACTAAATTATTATATAACATAATCCCATTACGGAGCTGCAGTTCTTATGAGTTTGGAAACTCTATCCGTACTTTTTCATATCAAATAGGAATTGGGTAAAATGGCTGAAGTAATATATTTTCTTTGTACATTTAGGTTCTTGAGTCAATGCAGATTTTAGATGCGTATTGCGATTTATCTTAACATCTTTATTAGGAGAGATATCAGCCGATTCTCTTAATTAATACTGCTTATCCTTCAAGTTCCTGGTGGCTTGATCAATATATGTTTATAAGTATGCTGTCATTTCAGTTCTAAAGATCTGTCTTCCAATTTTATGATCTATCGTTATTAGATATGAATTTATTTATTATACTTTTATTTTCGTTTCATCTTACGTATTTATTTCTTACTAATCGGTTTCCATTTAACGAAAAATTTATATTTATAGATATATCTCATAGTCAGATATTTTTCTTAAACCCTACTGTACTATTTACATTGGAAGCTAAATATTTATTTTGACGAGGGAACTGGGAACATTTCCTTTCCGTCCATATTTATTTTAGGTGTTATTTATACTACAACTTGAGGATGTTTTCGTAAGGGTTCCGCCCTCCAGTATGTCAACATGACACCTTCGTCACTAAATGAATGAAGGATCTCAATTGCTGAGGTTCTTAGGGAAATTTTGTGGCCACCAAGTGCGTCGGGCGATTGTTTGCTTGAATATACTAACGCTCTTGACTTAGATTTCTCTCCCGGAAGAAACTCGGTACTACTTTGAAAAAAATCACTGAAGTACAAATCATCGTGGTAAATGATTACGTGGAGATTTCTGAGCCATTGTTCAAAATGGAGATATCGGAAAAACGATAATAAAGAGTAAAGGACATTTAAGTAAGAAAATTCTTGACTATTCCAGTTCCAGTTTCATTATCTAATAAGCTTTTCCAGTTGGGGTTCCAGGTTGGTTATTAATGACAGTGATCATTGAAGTAAAAAAAAAAGCCCACCTTGTGCTCTCTTCCTCAATGTCAGTTGATTTTTAATACTGAAGAAAGTAACAAATAGGGGCAAATATTTCATTACATTGATAATAAAATTACCTTTTCTTTTGAGCCAATACCAATCCACATAAATTTATCTAATTATTCTACACTCACCATGACATATTGAAAGAATCAGCTTCCTTTTCATGTTCATTGTCTATAGTAACCTTTAAAGACATCATATGGTGCATAATTAACCTTTTTGCCTTCTTCGGAAAATAACAACCTCAATTTGATTTTCGTAAAAAAAATCGTCTCTAACGATAGCTGTCTTCTGAAAATAGAAATGTATATGCACTCTGCAAGGGTTCAATCTTACGGTGCGACTCAAAAAATGCTTTTATTACAAAGCCTCGAACTTCCTCTGCCATTGAAATGGAACTACCCCTTAGAAGGAATAATACCTAATTATGTATAACGGTTCTTTCTGTTTAAATACTTAGGAATGCCTGTTAGCTAATCGCGATGGTATGTATTGAAGTATGAAAATTAATGTGATGTATCATAAAGAAAAAAATGTAATTCTTCCCTCTTTTCTTAATTTTATGACAAAAACCACACTTACCTGGACGAGGTTTCAACGTATTAGCACACGGTGCCTTTAACTATAAAGTTCAAATTGGATATTTACGGCTGTGATAACATGGTTTATCGTACCCGGGGTCACTCGCTATGCTGATTTAAGACCTTGCAAATTACTTCATATTGACACAAGAAGATTAAGTGTAGCTTTTTTTAACCAATGGTCTCTACCCGTCCCCATTTAGCTATGAAATAATGTCTTCATTACTTCCGTTATACGCTCCTTTCATTTTGCTGAGCGATGTCGTATACGCAATAATTCTCATTTCCATTCGCGTAATTCGTTTGCTCAGGCAGAAGACCACATGCTTTTCGGAGATGAGGTAAATATGCTCAGTCACGCAATACAGTGCTTATCACAGGACGCTTTCCTGTGCACGGTATCTCGGCCACTCGTCGATTCTGGCTTCTACCGCTTTCTGAATCTTCGCTGAATGAACGCCTTTGCTACCTTCCAAAATTACAGCGGTTTGGTGACCTTTGTTACCGTGACGCGGGTTTTACATAAAACCAATCAACAAATCCAACACTGCTGATAATGATAATCATATAAAATAGTCAGTAAATTCTTGAGGGACTTAAGACTTTTCCCGTAATAGTGTTCCACACGAGATTTCACTAACTGGCAAAACCTTATATTGCGCTTATGTCGATGCTCTTTACAATAATAGCAACAAAAAATAATAATA